>NC_081407.1:590578119-590880619 GCF_030272615.1 Cryptomeria japonica
GGGGGAAGGGAGAGGTAGAGGGAGGGACAGAGGGAGAGAAGAGAGAGAGAGAGAGGAGAGAGAGAGAGAGAGAGAGAGAGAGAGAGAGAGAGAGAGAGAGAGGGGTGGGAGATGGAGAGAGAGGGAGGGGAGAGTGGATGGAGCGAGGGAGAGAGGGAGAGGAGAGGGGAGAGGGAGAGAGAGGGAGAGGAGAGGGGAGAGGGAGAGAGGGAGAGAACATGGGGGGAAGGGAGAGGTAGAGGGTGGGAGAGAATACATGATAAAAATCAAAGAGGAAGTTGCAGATAAGAAATAAATTCACTTACTTCTATAGAAGTGCAGACATAGTTGCAGTGGGGTATGGAGGGAGAGAAGAAGAGAAAGAGGGATGGGTATGGAGGAAGGGAGAAGGGGAGAGAGAGAGAGAGAGAGAGTGAGAGAGAGAGAGAGACCTTGTATGCGTTTGAGAGGGAGAGACGATACACTTACATGTGTATATATATGTTTAATATATTATATGTATATAAACATATTATATATACAATGTCATATTATACACATTATATATTACATTTATTATATGAATATACACATATTATACATAGAATATCATATTATACAATAGCGCGTACACGTTGTTTAATGGGAAACACGCGCGTACGCACTTCTTACACTATAAATACCCCGTACGCACTTTTTAAACCATACATACCCCGTACACGCTTTTGACTTTTTAGGCTTGGAAATAGGCTTGGATGACAAAGCTATGGATTGGAAGTTTGATTTCCCTCCATTTCTCTCATTTTTGATGTGTTTTATTTTATCAACTTGGTTTATCGACTTTGTCACTGATCATCAAGTTTACACTTATAAAGTGGGTATTTCTAAAATTTCCACCATATTTTCACCCATCTTCTGAGCTTTCTAACCATATAATTTTTTTTCAATTTGAACAACAATAACATATTATTATTGAATTTCTTTTACTAGTGTCTCCATAGTTCTCACAGACATAGGTGCACCATTTTTTGAATAACTTTTGATATACGTATCCAAATTTAAAAAACTTTATATATTATTGTAGTGCACTTGATTCTTTATAATTTTTTTTAAAAAAATTGTATTTCCGATTTGTTTAGTGCAACTTATGATTCGCGCAGTGAACAGGTACTGAATTTTCAAGATGTGCTCGATTGGAAAAATCATTAAAAAAAAAATACTCAACAAAAAGTTACAAAAAAATACACATCTTCTAGTGCTCACTCTTAACTATCTTTTTTGCCAAAGGATTTGTCAAAATACTAAATCTAACTAAGACTTTTTTGATGCGCACGTCAGACACTATGTTATGTTTTTCAGAAAAAAAATAGGGTTAGTTTTTCGTGTGCGAAAGATTTGACCCCCATAATCTTATCCAATTTTGAAAAAATTTAGTAGTTTGGAAACTAGATTCAGAGTACTACAATATTTGTTCTTTGATTATCTTCATATCTTGAGTGGATGACTTTCAAATTTTGCCTCTAAGTTCAAGTTCACCTGATTTCAAGAAAAAAGTGTCCACTTATACCCCCCTTTTTGACCACCATCTTTGTGCACTTACCCATAAGTTATTTCGGGTCTATGGTCTCTAGTGTTGTGAATTGAGTAAGTTGGAAGATCTAGTAGACAGTTTTTTGGTAGAACAGTGTTTTGTGGTAGTAACGTGTGGAGATTCATTGTGTGGATCGCGTGGAGTAATTTGGCAGTTGTTTCCATGTTCGAGGTTGTTGAGCTGACATATGGGAAGCATGTGGACATCCTATTTTGGTCCACTTAGTTTTTTTTGGATTTGATTGAGCCAACTTGGGTAACATGTTTTATTTGTGTGCTATGCAGTCTTTGAGCCGACATGGAATTGATCTGATTTGATGTTGCGGATATAATAGACCGATTGATTTGATCATTTGGTATATCAATGGTTATGTGTGTAGTGTGTATGAGTGATTGTGTACAGTTTCACATGCGTGGTTGGAAGACTGGTACTTCGGTATAATGCAAAATATCATAACAAAGCAGAGTGTGATCGTGTGTTTTGTACTTAACCAAAACTATACTCAAGCATTTTTTGATGTTATTAATTAGTTCAAACCTTCTTGTAATCATTTGGAAACATTTTGTAAGGCAGCAACCCTTCCAGGCTGTCACCCTTACTTGTAATTGAGCACTGAGCTCTAGGCAATGTGCCTGAATGCATGTGTATTCCCCTTATGTAATATTTTTATACTTGTAATAGAGTATATTAATATTGTGGGTTTTAATCCCATCGTGGTTTTTCCCTTAACCGGGTTTCCACATAAAAATCTTGGTGTTATGGTGTTGTTGATCTTGGCTTTGTATTTTTGCACTTTACTTTTCTTCATTTGCATTAAGTGGTTGAAAAATCAAGTTATTAAAGTTAAAAATTGTTGAACACTAATTCAACCCACCCCCTCTTAGTGTTCTCTTGATTCCAACATGAACCTCCCTTTATACTTACCCATCGAAAAACATCTTAATTTTCTGACATAGGGCAAAATGGAGATCGCATTCTTGCAAGCTCATTGTAACCATTAAAGGGGGCCAAGTTAATGTCCCAATTGAGAGGACCAAGGCACCACACCCTAGTCTTACTGAGGACCAGGGTGCCACACCCTAGTCCTACCCCATTTAAGGGTCAAAACCAAGAGGCCATGTGATGTGCAAAGAGAAAAGGAGGCTAGATTTGAATGGTATGAGAAAAATTAGGTCCTAGTTCATCTTTGGGACATGAACACTAAGATGAGGGCCAAAATGCGGACCAAATTGTAAGGGAGTACAATTTATGGCACTACAGATATGGACAATAACTTTACTTCTATGATTTACTAGTCACAAATATTGGTCTTTGTGATGTACTTTTCCTTCATCTATGGCTTTGGTGATAGCTCCTTCAAATTCTTAGCTTCTTTGTCTGCTACACATGTTCTCACCTAGCTTTCAGATATTTTTGTTGGCTATCTCTCAACTACTCAAAAATGATTCTTTTCTTTTAGCTACAACTTCTTTTCCTTCAAAACTACTTGTCTCTTATGCTCCAAAACCTTTGATGTTGGCTTTGATACCAATTTTATCAGCAAAGAGGAAATTACATAGATACATGGACATAAATAATATTATATATGCCACAACACAATACATTATAATTGATCATTAAAAAATAGATTAAATTACCTCATTTTATTTATAAAGGAATTTACACCACCAAGACTAGGAAAACAAATACAAATAAGCCACTAAAACCTAATAGACTATAGGTGTGGATAATAAGTTAAAGATATGGAGGACAACAGAACAATTTTTTAGCAACCATAAGAAATATTCTTCAATAGATACAATGAAGGAACATGGAGACGTACGAGGAGTCTTCCTTTATTTTAATAGTTATAGACAAGCAATTTTAACAAACTATATATGTGGAGGAAGAAATTTTAATAAACTATATACATGGGAAGAAATTAATTATTTCTAACAAATTGAAAGGGGGTTATAGAAAGTGAGCTCTACTACCATGTTGGATCACTCAGAAACTCAATTTGCACACCAAATAAACATTCACAAAGATAGAAAGAAGCGACACAAGAGAGAAATTATTTCACTAGCAATGAATCAATAGGTTGAGATATAAAATATAACCAGAGATGCAATGAGGTAAGGGACACCTTCCAACCAACTACCACAACCAAAAAAATTAAATGCACTAGAAATTATTAAATAATGACCAACTAATATCTAATAGTGTAAAAATGTTAATAGCCTAGTAAACTTAAGCCTACACAAACATAAGTTCTATAAAATAATTTTATTCTTAAATATTTCATTAAAAAATAAATTAAAATTAAATTTCTTAAAATATCTTACCAAGAATTGTATCAAATTTAACTTTTATGTTGCCCAAGCCAAGCTCTACGTTGGCAACACATAGAATGTGATTATACTATCTACCAATTTTATTTTGATTATAATGCATACTATTTTATTTTCATTTATGATTTAAATTTCATGGTCAACCCTACATGTCGTGACCAATTATTGTTCTCTTAAGATTTTGATTTTATTAGGGGAGAGCACCTAGTAGTTGAGCACCCTAACTCATGCCTGTCAAAATCAAATGTGACAATTTTGAATTGCTCCTAGTTTTTTTAAGCAACTTACTTGACAAGGCCCCTTTTTATAACTAACATTTTAGGTGCACATCATCAACCATGATGCCAGATCCTTTTTTGTTTTTTGTTTAAGTGTCTAAAAAAATCACCAAAAAGTGTGTCAATATATGTGCATTAAGTCATTTTTTTATAAGATGGATCAATGTAACACAACATGATTTATTGTTTCTAGATCTAAAGAATATATTTCATTCAATTTTAAGTACTCATAGTCAGCACAATCAACTTTAAAGTCACAACTACTAATACTATAGTATTAAAAATATTAAACATTAAAACCATTAATATTATTAAAACTATATAGCATACTCAACTACTTGACTCTTGTCCCCTTTATGACAAAACAATTGAACATTGTCATACAACCATACAATTTAAAGAGAGTCACATTTACATTAAATTTTGGTATTAGAAAAAAATTCTATAATAACAATATGCTATTGGTAAATAGTCTACAAACAATATATTTCAAATTCATTTATAATTCTTATAGTAGATTTACATTATTGCTATAAACTTATATGTTTTCTACATTATTTTTTATTATGTTATACTATATTTATTTCAATTCTATGGATTAATTTTGATTTACCATTCATATTAAATTAAATAAATTAAATGATTGATTTTTTAAAGAAAAAATATTTGGAAGGTAAACATAAAATGTTAAAAACTAATTTAAATTCATTTCTTAAAATATTGTTAAAACAATGATTCAAATATATTTTCCATGTTGTCCAAGCCAAACTCCAAGTTTACATTGGCAAAAGAGAGAAGGTGATTATTATCTATCACTTTATTTGTGATTACAATGCATATTATTTTAGTTTCATTTATGATTTAAATTTGAGTGCCTACCCTACATTTCAAGCAATTTTTTGATTATTTTAGAGGAGAGGACCATGTAGTTAAGCATCCTAACTTCATTTCTTCAAATTATGTAGCAATTTTGAATTACACCTAATATTTTACAATTTACTTGATAAGGTCCCTTCTTATATTATGTCACATTAGCATACATTTTTTTAACATATCTAAAACTGCTCGGTCAAAAGGATAAACAATTAATTGGATTATGTTATTTTTTGTTGGTGCTTAAATGCAACATAATATGATTTGTTATTTTTAGACCTAAAGAATACATTTCATTCAATTATAAGTACTTACAATCAGCACTAGCAAATTTAAAATCACAACTACTGATACTATACTATTAAATTATCACATTCAATCTATGAACACTATTACAACAATTTAAGTTGACTACCTTACTCCTGTCCTGTCCTTATATGAATCATAATCATACAGCTATACAATTTAAAGAGAGCCCCATTTACATTTATTTTTGTATCTAAAAATACATCCTTTAATAATCACATCTCACTGGTAAAGAGTCTACTTGTATATCTATATTTAAGGCAAAAAGGCACATTCGTTATCTATAATGATACGGCCCTGTTCATTGCCGTAAAGTTACTAGTGTTGGCCTACTCAAACCTGCTTGAAGAAGGAAAACGTCATATCAAGTCAATTTGAAGGTCTTTATTTTGATGGGAAAAAAGCCTCCATGCCTTAATTATTCTGCTGCTGCAGCAGACTTGCAAAAAGGAAGCAAAATAATAAATGGGTAGAGCTTCTTGCTGTGAGAAAATGGGCCTGACAAAAGGTTATCGTTGAGCATATTCAGCAAAATGGCCATGGCAGCTGGCCTGCTTGTCCGAAACAGGTTGGTATGTATATAATATCATATGTAATATTACGTTGATTGTAAATATATACATAGAAAAGATCATTTGCATTTGATAAATACTCAAATTCATCCGAGCTCTGCATATATAAAGCTTTCGTGGGAAAAATGTTGACATAGATCCTGATTAAGATATAAGAAACTCAAGAGTTACGTCTGAGTTCTGTAAGGAAAGAATTGTTTGTAGCAAGTGTATACAATCATTTGAATTGGAAAAATAGTGACACAAACATATATACATATGAATCTTCACTATTCATTGTCTATAGGGACATAATTTTAATTCTCAAGGTAGCAGATTGTATTATTATATGCGATGCTTAATTGATGGAATGGCTGGTTGAATGTAAAAACACTGTTTCTGCAATTGATTCTCCATTGGGCAAACTGAGTTAGATGGTAAATTGTAATTTGTTTCTGTTTATCTTGTTTATCAGATTCTGATTGGGTTTTTTATGTAGCTAGAAAATTAGTAACTATCTTTGAGACCATATGTTACATTTGAGTTGACTAGTATATCACAATAATATCTTGAGAGAGTGTATATACATCATAAATTTGTGTTTTTCTACTACTTCTATGTACACATTTAGTTATTTTGATGTAAACTATGATTAACAATAGTATGCGAAACAGAAAGATTTTTGATATGTTATATAAAGTCTAATGTTAGCTATATTACATGTTTGTAATATATGAAGGAGAACTTTCAATAATGAAAAGAAGATTAGCTGTCAACTATCGGTCATGTTATAATTTTTGTTTGTCAATAAATTTTTGCAATCGTCTTTATAATCTAAGATTTATGTATCTTTTGAATACGAAAGGAAGGGGGAAGCTAGGTAGATTCGATAATTAACTGACAACCTCGTTTAATATATTTGATTTTTTGCAGGCGGTCTACAATAGCTTCAGAGCTAGCAGGGAGAAGTAGTCATGAGATCAAGGATTTGTGGAGCAGTCACCTAAAGAAAAAGCTGTTGAGAATGGAACTATATTCTTCCACTCCATGCACGCAAGTCTGAGATACCCAATCCAAATGGGAGCAGGGATCCCTGACGACGCCCATTTAACAGTGGGAAATTGCACGGCTTTAAGCTGAATCAAGGCTGTCCTGGGATTCAATCCTGCCATCTTCATCTTTCTCTTCTAACAGTAAATTGATGGGAAATGATAATGCAAAGGCTAATTCCAAAGCACCCACTGATATTTTCATTAAGATCGATTTGGAACTCTGAAGCAGGGAGGCCTTCAGAAAAGAGAATAACACTAAGAAAACTCAGAAGCATGCCCGAACATTCAGAAAGGATACCATTCTTAAAAACACTCAGAAAAGATCAGTAGCTGCCTTTGGAGGTCTTCTCTGCATTGTTAGAAGAGGAAGATGAAGATGACAGAATAGAATCTTTGCACAGCCTTGCTTCAGCTTCAAGCCTTGCAATTTCCCACTGTGGCATGTGCCTCACTGGGGCTGACGACTGGGATCATTATTAATATTACATGGACGCCTAATGAGGATGCGGATTACTGGGAGTTCATGCTCAGACATCATCTGCATACACTTATCTTGAACAACCATTCTTGTTAGCAATTATCACCCAAGGTCACGTTGTTACGAAACACTGTACTTCACCTTCATAAATATTCAAAAGGTAATGTTTACCAGTTACGCTATTCTTTCTCTTTCTTACTGTTTTAAGGAATGTAGAGAGTCTCTTTATTGACTGGGAGTGGATTGATGATAATTCTGTCCTCAGTGATGCTTCGGAAAATCTGATGATGAAGATCCCTTCCTATAAATGTTATATTAACTATTTTTATTTCTTTTATGCTATGTTCAGGCTTTGTGCTTTGAACTTTCATCATTGCTTTGGATGTTGTCTTATAGACTTTGAATGCGTACTTTTGTACAATCATTTTAAAAATATTATTTTTTAATTAGGTAAAAAAAATAAAATAAAATTTATTTAAAAAAATAATTATATATTCATAAGTCTATATATAACAATAATGATACATGTGATCTTAATTTTTTATGTATACTTTATATTTTCAGAGTATATGGTAGTATTGATTAGTGGTCAAATGTTTTATCAGTGCAATTAATTTCTTTTGTGTAATTTATAGTTAATTTGATCTCTAGCCAACAAAATACAGATGAAAATATATTTCTGTTTTTTTTGGTAAAATTTTATTCTAATTATTCTTAACTAAATTAATGTGAAAAGAGTGGATGTGGGTAGCAAGTAGCCAACATTTGGTTCAATCTCACCATGATAAGTAGAAAGGAAAATAATAAGTTTAATCCCCTTTTATTTATATTTTTAATCTCAAAAAGAAAACATAATAATATAAATTTTCTTTAATGGATGTTCAGAGAGAAAAAATAAGAATAAAGAAGAAGGGGAAGAACAAAAAGAATAGAGAGTCTTCAATATTAGTTGTCCCAATACTGCCCATTACAACTACACCATTAGAAATGATAATAATTGGTGTCATTGGTAAAGTTATGGGATTTGAAGGGACCTAACAACTCTACAATCTAGAGTGGGTTGAAGGTCGACCTCCATTGAAGGATCTTCCAAGATTTATTTCATATGTACTCTCCCTTGTCCTTTTAGTGTTTTTCCTCATTAGATCAGCATAATTCTTGTATGCTTGTTGTTCATTATTTAATGTTTCTGTCTTTTTGAATATTAAACTACCTTTCCTTCCTTGCATTTTGACATTTCTAACTCAATTGACCTACATTTATTACATCCTTTTGTTTGATGTTTGTTCATTCCTTAGGTATGATGGGAAGGAGTGACAAGGCATCAAGTAAGTCATTTGATTACCCATATGGACTCATAACATTAACAACAACATTAGAGTAAGTAGGAAATTATTTTGAGACATTTTTTCAAAAGGCTGTGGAGTATTCCATTCTTTGCTAGGTTTGAGGCAATTCTTAATGGTGGAACCTACTAAGACTAGCATGCTGAAGGTGGAGAAGGTAGGTACCCTCCTCGTGGCCCTAGAAAATTGGTGGTCTTTCAAAACTCTATTATGGTAGCTGGTTGAATAAGAAAGACAATATACTACAGAACACTATAATATTTCTTTATGCTCTTGATTGTGAAAAATTTCCTACTAGGAAATTTATGGATAAATGGCTACATAATGTTTGTAATGTGAAATTAAGGTTTCATTTTTCATTTTTTCAAATGATTCAGAAATATTTCTTTCTATTTTATTCAATAACTACTCAAGTTATGAAAAGTAATCTCCAAATAGTTTTGGATTTGTAAGATGTTGAAAATTCAGGCTTCACCACTGGGATTGACAAAGCCACTAAGTTTTCTTGGGACCACCATACATTAAGAAGGGAATTGAATTTGATTGATCTAATCGTAAAAAGGTTAAATATAGATCAAATTGATCTTCCTTGTTTGAGTTGAGATTGAATTTGAATTAGGATTAAATTGCAATGCTAGATTTAGGACAAACAGTGAGAGATTTGTTGGCATTTTTGATGTTTATGTTGTGAATGTCATTGATGGACACACACTTGCATTGAGATCCCCTTTATATGTTTGAGCTAGAGCTCAACCGGTATTTGTTCCAACCTGTATGTTGTATTCTAGTCTTTAGACTATTGGTGATTTTGTAGAATGTGTTTCCCAGTCTGAAGCGACATGTCGACCCCAAGCGGTTTGTAGATCTCAAGCGGTATGAGGGAGAAAAGTGGCATAACACATTCTTACCAGTCTTCATTTTTGTCAAACCGGCAACCGGTATTTTGTATGAACCGGTAATACTCTGTGATGAGTTACCAATCCACCGATTGTTTGACGGTGCCGACATACTGACGGTGCTTTTTTGTGTCGTGTTACTGAGTATGTCTAAATTCATTGAACCTAGGAAATTGTAATGTAATCCTATTGGACCGACATGAAATCAGATTCCTTTAAAAGGACATCATGTCTAGGGTTTTAGGTTGTTGCTGAAAGGGTTTATGTTGTGCTAAGGTTTAAGGTGGTTGTTGAATTGTTGAAAGAGAGATCTTATCTGAGAAGATCAAGTTGTAACTGAGAGAGAGATAGAGAAGACTGAAGTAATGCTGGAATGCATTAACTGTGAGCAATACTAGATCTAACCAAGCAGTTTGTGCTATTAGATAGATCAAACACTTGCTGATTACTCACATCTTTGACAAGTCTGTAGCCCTTAACCGGGTAGGCCCAAAAGCCTTTTGTAAAATCCTCTAACAAGGTGGTTCACCTTTGTGAATCTAAAATCCTCTAACAAGGTAGTCTTTAATCGGACTTATCTCCTAACAGAGATTGAGATTCCTAACAGGATCTGTTCTGGTGAAGAACATTGTAAGACCTTAACCGGTCTGACCTTAACCGATCTAGTTTCTATTCTACAGATAGTGACTTGTGAGTTCCATCTCATCGTGGTTTTTCCCATTTGGGTTTCCACGTCAAATATCTTGTGTTATGGTTGTATTGATTTTGTGGGTGAATGTTTTATTTGCATTTTGGTTTGCATGTGTGATAACCAGTCTATCTGTTAAACTATTTTACCGGTTTATCTTCAGATTGTTTAAGTGTTCAAGTACAGAGATTTTTGGCATACTAATTCACCCCCCCCTCTTAGTATTCATCAATTGGTATCAGAGCCTACCTTTCTATAAGTTTAACCACTTGGAAAGAGATATGGGGGAATACACCTTGAGGGAACTTACTCAATGGCTCACTCAGTCTGAGCAAGCCTATGATGATCTTATGGTCAAATACAAGGCATCTCAAGCAAAAAGGAGAGAACATGCAGAAAAGCTGATGGAGCTATCTGAAAATAGTTCTAAAGATGAAGCAAATATGGAAGCCATGATTGTAGAAGTAAATAAGCTAAATGATTTAAACTCCAATCTGAGAAAGGAGTTGGAAGGACTGACTATCTGGTTTAGTCAAGAGCTTGAGAACCGGAGGAAAGCTGAAGATCTAGTAAAGGACAAAGATCATGAGATCTCCAAGTTGAAACAAGAGATTAGTGCACTGACTGCTCGCCTTCATGAGAGCAGAATGGAGAAAGAAGGAGTACAAGATGAACTGAACATAGCCATCTCTAAAAATGCAAGCCTAATGGAGACAAATACTGCTATTTCCAAAGAACTCTCTCAGTCAAAGGAAATACTTGCTAAGTTCAGCAAAAGTACTGTTAAGATAGAGCAAAAGCTTGAGTCATCTAGGCTAGTAAAGAATACCAATGGACTTTGTTTCTCTAGACATGAGAAAGGAGAATCCTCAGGAACAAATGCTGAAGCATCAAAGAAGCAACCGACACTCAAAGGAAAAGGTAAGCAAAAATTCAAACATATTTTCTTTAACTGTCTTAAAGAAGGACACACTGCCAATGTATGTAGGAGCAAAGCCTACAATAATTTTCCTTACTTTATTAACAATGTGCCTAGATCCAATAAGTTCAATGGTCATTGTTATGCATGCAACAAGTTTGGGCATAGAGCATTTGAATGCAGGTCTGTGATGAATAACACTAGAAGATATCCTCAAAGGACCCAAGAAATTGGTCCTGAACCTTTTGTGAACCGGAACCACAACCAGTTTAATGTCTTCAATCATCAGTCAAGAAGCGGTGGCCATTGAAAGCGGCAACCGAATGGAGAGAAAATTGTATAATCTGTCATGGTCATGGTCACACTACTGCAACATGCAGAAGGAAGAATGGAAACATGAACAATGGACCTTGGAGAGCACCTGGATTGGTTTGCTATCACTGCAACAAACCGGGTCACATAGCAAGATTCTACGGAAGCAGAAAGTGTATATTTGATGATATATTGGTCGCTCAGGAAAGAGAAATTGATGTTGAAACAGTTCAAGCGGACATGAACAAAACCTAGAGGAAGAAACCAACAATGTTGGAAGAGGAACCGGTTTCTGCACCTAGTGTGGAAATGTCAGAACCGGCAAACTAAGCTCCAAAGAGGCTAGGGGGAGCAAACGGCAAAATGTTTGTGAACCCCCAGTTACATCGGTAAAAGACCTTAACCGATATGTGATACCTGTCACTTGACAGAAGACTAGAAACGGTAAAAAGGCAAATTAGGGTTTAAGCCCTAATAGGGGAGCATTAATGGCAATAGGTGAGAGACATGTATAAAAGCATATTTCAAATCATTTCTCACTATCTATTTTCGAGCGAAGAAATTTTTTTCAAAGTGCAGAGCAAAGAAAAGGCGATTTGAGCTAAGATTTCAAGAAATTGAATAATCTTGAAGGAGATTCAAATTCAGTTTGCAAACGGTCAAGTGGAGAACACAAAGCGGTGATTTGGTAACTAACGGAGTGTGGAGTGAAGCAGAATCAAGAAGCCCTAAATTCGCATTTTAAAGGTATTTTTTGTGTTCTTGAAATACTCTACAATGGCTTCCGCATCTCATACCAGTTCTAGTACATCCATTGAGTCAGAAAGTTTCATCCAAAGGAAGTCTAAATATAATGCCTTATCACAAGTTTCGAATGGAGTAATATTAGAAGAGGGAATCTCTGACTATATTGATTGCAAAATAGAAGACCTAGGGTCTTTAGCTATTCACACCCAGTTAGGTTTATTTTGCGGCAAGGACAAGAAAATCAAACCGGAATTTAGTATCTTAGAGAATAAGAAACTCCATAATGCAGTATACTTTCTGGAAGACTATACAGAGGATCATATTAGGATCATTTTGAGTAGAGTCCATGGTGACAAGATGTACCTGGAGAGGACACATGATATCACACCACAGGCAATTCATGTAGTCACCGGTTTCTGCAACACAGGGGAAGTGCCAGCCCTAAGAATGGTAAGCAAAATGGAAATGGCCAAGCTCACTGGTTCAACAAATGACTCATGAGGTATGACAGTTAATCCTATCAAGGATGATCTAGTGAAATACGCCTGCATGGTGATAGGCTACAAAACATTCTCAGCCAGCAGGATTAATTTTGTATCTGCTGCAGCAGTAAATGCCACTTACCGGATGATTAAAGAGGATGCATCATTTGACCTATCCACTGGTATGCAGAGGCAACTCCTGTCTAGTCTGAAGTCAATTAAACAGGATAATGCACTAAGATTCAAGTTCGGGCAACTATTGGTTGGGTTGTTCTTTTATTTCCAAGGCTACTTTTCTGGAGTAGGAGATGTCCAGTGGTCTCATGACCAACCGGTAACCAAGCAGATCAAGGAAAGCATTCAAGCTATCGGAACCGGTTACCTTGATGTGTTGAACAAATATTTTGATGAGTTTAGATGAAAGATGAGCCAACGGATGAGGATCTCAGGCGATATTGTTAAGAAATATGAAGATGACATCTGTTTCACCATCCAGGTGGATAAATGCTTAATGGAGGCTGTTGAGCCTAGAATGGAAGAAGTGGAGCCAATGGGCTATGAGGTGATGTATGATATGCTAGAAGGGTATGCCTCAACCCTTATTGCCTCACCTCTTGATCCTAAGGCTAAGAAGACCAAAACCTATCTGGAGAGGATTGCATCAGGCGAGGAACCCTCTGTTAAGAAAGGAAAAGAACTAGCTGCAAAGAGAGCCAAGGCAGTGCCTGCAGCATCGACATCGGCTACTACTGCAACTCCAAGAGTGACCAAGCGGTAACCTGCAAAGAAGAAATTGGAAGTGGCACCGACAAAATTCTTTGAAAGAAAAAGAAAGACTAAGTCAAATGAACTAGACTCTGAAGAGACTGAGTCTGATGAAAAGCCAAAGAAGGCCAGACAGACAAAGAAAATGAAGAAGAATGAACTGGCAGCATCCGCACTAGTAAATATTGATATCTCCTCATACAAACCTTTGACACATTATCAAAGGACAATAAAGAATATTAGGAGAAAATTACTTCATGATTTAGTAGATTATTATGATGATTTTAATAGTGAGGAGAAAGATGAAGTACTACAGGAAATCATTATTTATTTATGTAAAAATGACTAGTCGCCATCAGAGATTAAATCTCAAACACTGGATTCTTTATATAAAGCATTAGATAACAAATGGCACATTGCCAATGAAAAAGAACAAGAGATTAGGGAGAAAGTCTTTGCACAATACTTTCCCGACCGCTCAAACTCAGAATTATTTGATGTTTTGGATCAAAATAAAGGACTCTTCTTCACAAGGACAAGAAGACTCTGGTTGTTAGAGGGGAGAATTGATGATGTTGAAAAAGACACTCATCAGCATATGGATTATGTTGTCAATTCTCACAAAGCACATATGGCCAACCTGCAAGCAGAAAAAGAACCGGTTATTTCCAAACCGGATGAAGTTTTTGATGAAGAAGGAAACCTGGTTGAAGAACCAATCGACACTATTGATGTCAATGCCCTAGACATAGAGGATGTCACTCAGGACATACCTTTTGAGGGAATAGAACAGGGGCAGCAAGCTGAACAGGGCAGTGAGCAAGCCAAGGACACATAGGAATTGACTGAGGAATAGGCAGAGAAGAAGAAGAGGGATGAAGATGAGAAAAAGTGGAAAGAGGAAGAGAAGAGAAAAAAGGAAGAGGAGAAAAGAAAAGATGAAGAGAAAAAGAAGCAAGAAGATGAGAGGAAAAAGAAAGAAGAAGAGGATAAGGAAGAGAAGAAGAAGAAGGAAGAGGAAAAGAAGAAGAAGGAAGAGGAGGAAGAAGAAAAGAAGAAGAAGGAGGAAGAAGAAAAGAAGAAGAAGGAAGAGGAAGAAAAGAAGAAGAAGGAAGAGGAAGAGAAAGAAGAGGAGAAGAGGAAGGAAGCAGAGAGGAAAAAGAAAGAAGAGGAAGACAAGGAACAAGAACAGAAGAAGGAAGCAGAGAAAAGGAAGAAGGAAAAAGCAGACAAGGCAGTGGAAGCGATGAAGAGCACACAGATGGAGACTCCGAAGGCAACCGAGAGTCAAGCCAAACCGGCTGATATCTCCAGTCCTATCGATCTCCAGTCTGCGAGTGAGTCAGAGCTTATGCAGAGCATCAAGGTTGCTCAAGAGCACCTTGAAGTCATTCGAAGAAAAAAGGGGCAAGACATAATTCAGGCGGCTGTAGACACCCTTACCGGTTTGATCCCCGGTACCAATCTTCCTAACACTGAATCATCACTAGCATAGCTCAAACTACTATGTACTGTAGTGGATGATCAGGTGTAGAGCCTGGAAGAAGCAGCTGAGGCAAATGTCAAGAAAGAGCATCAAAAGGCTCTTAACATTGCTCTAGTGAAAATGTTGAATGAATTTCGGTCTGAAGTTTTGAAAGACCAAAAGGATATAAGGGATGCTTTGGATGAGGGAAATTTGCTGCTAAGCAAAATCTGTCAACCCCATCTATTCTACGATGATGTGCTAGCTCAGAAGCAAAAGCTTCAAATAGACTTACAGTCTTATTTGAGCACATTTAAGTCACCTTATGATTCCTTTGCAACTTATGGGCAAACTGTTCACCGGTTTCAGATCCATTCAGCCAAAGTGGAGCAAGAGATCAGTACATGGTCTAGAGATTTGCAGGAGCTACAACTAGTTTTACTTCCACGACTGCAAATTCTTCAAAAGTGTTATCTGAACCTGGATGCCCTAACAGTTACGTAGGAGATGAGCACAGTTGATGCCATGGAGGAATAGGTATCCCAGATGCAAATAGAGAAAGAAGTGGCCACCTCCCTACTTGAGTCCTGGTCTCTATCCATGAAACAATTTTTGCACGAATATAAATCGGTTTTTGATAAGTATTATTCCTTATTGTCATAAACTTTTATTATTTTAATATCAAATGGAAACAGGGTTATTCAGCGGTACTTTGTCATTGTTGGCAAAGGGGGAGAAGTACTCTATCTATTTTGAAGAAGAATAGGGAGAAGTATCTGGTTTTAAAATTTTGCTATGCTTTGATATAAGCTATATGCTCTAATATCTCAATGTTTATGCTTTGTATGCAAAATTGCTATACACTGTATTGATTAAGGGATAGTGTATATGCTTAGGGGGAGCAATTTTATTAATGGCATGTTTTTTATTGTAAAACACTTAGATGTCAAAATTTTATTTTCCTAAGTGTTGCCATCAATGCCAAAGGGGGAGATTGTTGGCATTTTTTATGTTTATGTTGTGATTGTCATTTATGGACACACACTTGCATTGAGATCCCCTTTATATGTATGAGCTAGAGCTCAACTGGTATTTGTTCCAACCGGTATGTTGTATTCTAGTCTTTAGACTAGTGGTGATTTTGTAGAATGTGCTTCCCGGTCTGAAGTGGTATGTCGACCCCAAGCGGTTCGTAGATCTAAAGTAGTATGAGGGAGCAAAGCGGAATAACACATTCTTACTAGTCTTCATTTTTGTCAAACTGAAAACTGGTATTTTGTATGAACTGGTAATACTCTGTGATGAGTTACTAACTGGCATTTTGTGATGAGTTACCAATCCACCGATTGTTTGACGGTGCCGACACACTGATAGTGCTTTTTGTGTCGTGTTACTAAGTATGTCTAGATTCATTGAACCTAGGAAATTGTAATGTAATCCTATTGGACCGACATGAAATCATATTCCTTTAAAAGGACATCATGTCTAGGGTTTTAGGTTGTTGCTAAAAGGGTTTATGTTGTGCTAAGGTTTAAGCTAGTTGTTGAGTTGTTGAAAGAGCAATCTTATCTGAGACGATCAAGTTGTAACTGAGAGAGAGATAGAGAAGACTAAAGTAATGCTAGAATGCATTAACTGTGAGCAATACTGGATCTAACCAAGTAGTTTGTGCTATTAGATGGATCAAACACTTGTTGATTACTCACATCTTTGACAAGTCTATAGCCCTTAACTGGGTAGGCCCAAAAGCCTTTTGTAAAATCCTCTAAGAAGGTGGTTCACCTTTGTGAATCTAAAATCCTCTAATAAGGTAGTCTTTAATCGGACTTATCTCCTAACAGAGATTGAGATTCCTAATAGGATCTATTCTGGTGAAGAACATTGTAAGACCTTAACTGGTCTGACCTTAACCGGTTTGGTTTCTATTCTACAGATAGTGACTTGTGAGTTCCATATCACCGTGGTTTTTCCCATTTGGGTTTCCACGTCAAATATCTTGTATTATGGTTGTATTTATTTTGTGGGTGAATGCTTTATTTGCATTTTGGTTTGCATGTGTGATAACCGGTTTTTTTGTTAAACTGTTTTACTAGTTTATCTTCAGACTGTTTAAGTGTTTAAGTATAGAGATTTTTGGCATACTAATTCACCCCCCCTATTAGTATTCATCAAGATTGAAATAAAATAATAGTAATAGAATGTTGCAAATATCATGCAGAGCTATAAACCTAGATTCAAGGATGCAAAATAGATTAGAAATTGTGACAAAATTTTTATGTAGAATTGTCGAGACCAAGGGGAACATGTAAACCTAGTCCTTCAAATATTGGGGGCAAACAAACATGATGTTTTTGGATTAGGATGATGCATAGAATCCAGTGTTAGAAGATTGTAAAAAATTCTCGAGACCAAGGGGAGTTGGTCATCCCCATCCTCCTGTTTTCATGCCTACAAAATTTGAGCTTTATTATTGTGCATCATCTACTATACTAGATTCCTCACTCGCAACTCCTAAGACAATTATGTGCAAATAGAAATAAGGAAATAGGTTTTTTGATGGGGGTTTGCCTTATATAGAACCTTGGTTTAGCAATTAACATTGAAATTGAAATGGAATTCTATCTTTTTGAGGGAAAGCCTAGATCTAATCTAAAAATTCTTGAACTTGATACCTTGATGAAGTTTGTTTGAATCCTGATGCAAGGGTTTAGGATGTCATATAGAATGTCTTCATCAAATGTTGATCATGGACTCTTGTTGACTTGAGATTCTTCTTCAATGCTGTATGAATACTTGATTTCTTTCTCATATAGACTTGAATTTATTTTCCTATATTTCAATTGAGATCTCGATAGAGGTTCCTTTTTCTCATTACTAGTTACCAAATGAGGGGGGTAGGATTCCTTTTACATCTAATTATGCATAAAATGTTTGAATTTTTGGAGCAAGCTGACATGGAGAAAAAATTCCTACCCACATGAAGTGATTGTTGCAAGGTCCTATTTTGGATCCTAAATGACAGGACTAAGGAAGTTAGGGTGTCCTGGTCTTGATCTAGGATTAGGCTACCCAAGGCATCTTGGTCCTATCAATAAGGACTTAAAATTGGATAGAGGTTGGATTAGAAGTTTAAAATATAGATTTCAAGAGGGTATGAGTAGCATCAATATAGGCATTGAGCATTGGAGGTTGGAATGCCAAGGTGAGGGCTAGGTGAGGATGAAATTTTATAGGGATACGATTTATGATTCTATATTTAGCCCCAAATTTAGAGAGAGTATGAGCCTATGTTCATACTCATGGTAAAGTACAAATTTGCATTAAAAAAATTTCACCAAGATACCAAAGAGACAAGACACTGCAAGCCCGTACGGAATTGTATAAATCTAATATTGACAACACATGAAGAAGATAGAAAGAGCATGACTTTACTTGACCTAGTAAGGCTTGTGATTACTATGAGCCATGTTAGGTTAATTGTTTTGTAAAAGACTTCAAAGAAAAAGGCTTATTTTGAAAAGTAACCTATGCATTGGATCAAATTGAATAAAAAATGGGTATTGCAGCATGTACCAAACATAGCATGGTGTGTGAGAAAAGTGTATGAACAAAGTCTTGTGGTGTGTGCACAAAGTACAACATTGAGTAGAGTATATTCCCCCATGTTAAAGTGACTACACATGCAATAACTTAAGGTAGCATACATGCATCTAGAAGACAAGTTTGTTGCCATAAATGAGATGCCCCCAAGAAAGGACAAATCAAATGTAAATGGTCACAAAACATATAGGAAAAAGTACATAGGGGATCCACTAGCTAGGCTTAGTATGTAATTTTGATAAATAATATATATCAATAATAATTGCATTGTTTGACCTCAGCCCCCAAAGATAGTGATAATACAAACACAATGGAAGAAGAGAACATAAGGTGAGAAAACAATTGTCTTGTTGGGTCAACATGGAAGTGACCAAAATGGGATGTCAATGCTTTGCATCATCCCCAAGTAGACCACACCAAGACATATTTATGAACAATATCACATGTATGATATAACATTAATATAACATATAGATTAATTGAGATACATATAGAAGAATGTTATAACAGATTTGGCCGCTTTATTATCTTGCACCAACAGAGTAACAAGGGTCATACAAAGAGAACCTAACATAACACAAATACATATCAAGTAGCACATCAAGGGGAAACACATTACGTACAAGAAAACATACATAAGAATCTATGACACTCATGAAGGCAATCAAGAAATTCATCTGTCTCCCAATCTTCTTTAACATCATTTAGGGATGGAGGACAAGATGCAAGAGGAGCAATAACGATCACAATATATAGATCTACTACAAGTTCCAAACAAGGACCATTCTCTAATGATGTGCCACTTTGCTTGTCATTGGGAGTTATGGTTAAATCTTTTGAGAAGTGTGAAGATACCTAATGATTAATCTCAACAAGCTCATACATATCATTAGAAACATTAGGATCATCATTTTTAGCATGAAAAAAATTATTATCGTTGTATGCGGGAAAAGTGGGTCGATAGAACTTGAAATGTGAAAAATGGAGTTCTAGGGAGCCTTGCTCACACACCCACAGGACTTCTTGGTGCAAGCTATGGAGTCATAAAGTATGACTCGGCTTCCCAAGGATGGTTCCATGGTTCTCTATCTCACAAGGTCCCTCAAACCAATGTTTTTGTTGTCAGATCACTGAGCAAAATGGTTTAGGGATGTCAAATGCAAGAACGAGGGATGCTTTTGTTGATTTTAAGATGAAATGCATCCTAAGCTATGCATGATCTTACAAATGCAATAAACTAGTTATAAGATGACAAGATTAGTAACAAGACTATCCTAGCATGATATACTTGTCTATGATTAAGCTAAATGATAAGGAAAATACTCTAAACATGCATATTTAGATTAATTCCTATATAAAAGAGAGGCTAAATGATGAGCATAAATGAGATATTAAAACTTGCATGGATTTGAGTATAAGTGTGATGCTAAAGACTTGGATCATGAAAAATGGAGGAATGAGAGCTCTATTTATAGCAAAAATAGGGCAATGGATGGTCGGGATTGAAAGAGGCAATCAAGGGTTGTGTTTGAAAGTTGGGAATCCATGTTTACAATTGGCACCAATGAAATGGTGACAATTTTCAACATAAGGTTGGTTTAGAGGAGAGGTAGGAAGCATTAAATGCTTGAGAAGACCTCATGGTTACCCTAGGGGTTAAGGGTTAAGGTTAAATTAGGGTTATCCATTGGATAAAGCTTTTACCCAAAGGATAAACTCTTGTGCAAAGGATTAAGGATAACCATGGTCAAAGTAATAAATGCTTGATGAGACCCTTGGGTTACATGGAGGTTGAGTTTAGGGAAATTCTTTAACCATGCTAGAGGGTTGAGTTAACCAATAATGGTTATGAAGACTTTGGGGACAGATTTGTAAGAGTCCTTCCAAATTTGGGGGTATTCAACAAGTTAGCTTGTTGAATGGATAAAGGCTTTAATGCTTTTAGAAGAATTTACTCCAAATTTGAGAAGTGACCTCCTCAAATTTAGGGAAAAGGGATAATGGATGGGTTTGGGTTAATTAATTAGGATTAGATGGATTCTAGAAGAAATTAGGAAGAGGGTTTAGGATGCAAGTGGGAGATGTAGGAAAATGCAAGTGGGTGAGGGAAAATAGAATTAATTAAAATAAATTGCTTTATTTCAATTTGGTTGCAATTAAATAAATTAGATTTATTCAATTTAGGATAACTATTTTAATTAAATTTGAATTTAATTAAAAAGTGCATAGGGGCTTTAATTGAATAAAATGAATTTATTCTATTAAATGGTATAGTGAATTTAATTGCGTAATTTACTTAATTAAATAGAGGAATGCGGGTAATTTAATTAAATTGGATTTAATTAAATAGAGAAATGAACATAAAATATTCATTTAGGAATATGGTCATTTTTATACGTCTACATTTTGCCCCTCTTTGAAGTGACGTGTGTGCACATGTTATTTCAAAGAAAATGATGTGTTGCTGCGATTTTATGATCAATGTTGTCTTTATGGATTTTGATGTCATGCCCCAGATTTGATGTGTGATGCCCCATATTTGATAATCGATGGTGATAATGCCCCCTCGGGAGATGAATCAAAATTTTTGGAAAATTTGATTTGATTTGATAACTGTGTTTGTTGTGCAAAATTTCAGCTAGGTGGAATGTGTAAATTGATTCATCTCCCGATAATTGACGTGTGCGAGGGTATGAGGGAGACAGTGAGCAAATTACATGCTCATTTCCCTAACCCTAATTTCATTTTACCCTATAAAAGGGAAAAAGTGCATTTTTTTTGTCTCATTTGTGCTTGTTGACCTTGGAGAAAGAGACTTTTGGAGAGAAGACAAAATGCCTATTCCCTATTCTACGCATCGATTCGAGCACGTTCAGAGGTATCGGAGGCCTGCCGCATATGGACCACCGATAAGTCAACCCTTTTGACCCCTTTTTGATTTTTAATTTGGTTGTTTTTAGTCAGTTTTTTATTTTTGAAAAATTATTTTCATGTTTTAGCACATAGGAGTCTTAGTTTAGCGCATACGAAAAATTCCGTAGTACATAAGGTTGCAATTTAGGGTAGCGTCCAAAAATATTTAGGGTAGTGCATGAAATTTTTAGGTTAGCACATGGCCTAAGGTTAGCACATGTAGGATACAAGGTAGCGCTTAGGGTTAAAAGGGTAGCACATTGGGTAAACCTAGTGCATAGGGTCCACAGAAGGTCGCATGGGCAGGGGGATGTAGCACGTAGGTTAGACCTAGTGCATAGGGTTAAATAGGTAGCGCAGTCATGGGATAGGTTAGCACATGGATCAGGTTTAGCGCTTAGGGTAGATTAGTTGGCACATGGAGAAAACAGGGTAGTGCATGGATAGGGTTGAGCACGTAGGGTAAATAGTATAGCACGTGGAGAAAACAGAGTAGCGCGTAGAGTTAGTCTAGCGCATGGAGAAAATAGGGTAGCACATGGATAGGGTTTAGCGTGTAGACAAATTTAATTAGCGCATGGATCGGGTTTTGCAAGATAGGATGATTTTTGAATGCAGAAAATTATATAGAAGAAGGTCAGTTTTGCTAGGGGAGGTGGATTTTTGTCATTTGCTATGTCGGTTGTCATGTTTTTGGTAATTTGTCCAATAGGAGTATTGATATAACTTGGTTTAATTTGCGATCGTTCAAGTTATTGATGTAGATATTAATGTGTTTTTTATCGAACCTTGATTTGATTTGCATTGTTTTAAGTTAATATGTGTGGAGCTTGATTTGTGTTAAAAGTTGATATGATTGTGGAACTTGAGTTGTGTTTACAAGTTGATATGGGTTGGAAACTTGAGTTGTTTTACAAGTTGATATGGGTGGGAAACTTGATTTGTTTTACAAGTTTATGTGATGTGGAGACTTGAGTTGTTTTACAAGTTTTGATATGGTTTTTGAAGACTTGAGCTGTGTTACAAGTTAATATGGAATGGTATGATGTGGAACTTGATTAGATTTGCAAAATGTTTCAAGGTTTTGATGTGATTTTGATTTTGATATTTTTGTTTTGATGAGGAAACTGATATTGGACTTGTGTTGCGTTTTGATAGGAGTGATTGGGAGTGGTTGAGTCACGCGAGCGATTCCCCAGACCATGGGCATTAATACCACGGTTGGCACAGGCTGACTTAGATGTTATTGAGATATGTGGCTTGTCATCTTTATTAGATATGCCTCGGTTCACTGTGAACTGGGGTTTACTTACAGCTCTCGCTGAGAGATGACATAGTGATACGAACACCTTCCACTTTGCCACTCGTGAGATGACAGTTACTCTTGAGGACTGTTACAGGATATTATGGATTCTCGTAGCAGGTGCATTATTGTCGTATGAACAGACCGAGGAGGGTGGGACAGAGGCACTGCGACGCATATTTCATGATGAGACCATGCATGGATATCAGATCCCTTGACAGGAGTTCTTGGATTTGGACTATGCGCCTCTCCCATCAGTACTAGTAGGTTTTATAGGTGGATTCCTATGTCCCGACCATAGGTCGAAAGAATTTTCTATAGGTTGGAGATTGGTGCTTGAGGAGATGGTGACCCAAGGCTACAGGTTTGCATGGGAATCAACCATGTTAGCTCACTTATACAGGGATTTACACGAGGTTGTGTATCTGGGTTACGGGAGTTTGTCAGTTGGCATGACACTCTTACAAGTATGGTGTTGGGAGCACATTCCAGCAGCTAGGCCACTAGTGGATAGAGACAGGCCTGTTGGGTGGGCATATGCATATGGATATAGGGGGCTAGTTGTCTAGCGTAAGCTGTGAAAACTGGAGCACTAGAGGAGAGTGTTGGATGACATCGATACAGTCATCTGGCGACCATATACAGATTACGAGGTCTGGGCTGAGGATGGGCTGGAGATGCCTTATGTTTTTATGAGTCAAATTTTTGATAGGGTAGACGCCCTTTGTGATCGAGAGATTCTAGGTTGGCAGGATTTTGCAACAGTATGGTTGGCAGCAGGGGATACCATAGGGGACCTGCTTGTATGCGCACTGGAGGCAGGATATACCAGATTGGGGCCCTACTATTGATAGTGGAGCAGCTATAGAGGAGTTCTCCAGCTTAGCGGGCCACATATGGGACTATGCTCCGAAGATACTAGATGCTGGGATGATACATGAGTTTGTTGGTTTGTTTGCAACTCGTGCAATGGTCAGGATATCAGATCCTGAGGAGATACGGCCTGGCTTTGATGATGACAAGGATGAGGTAGGGGGAGATGGTGATGATGGAGATGATGGAGGTGGAGGAGGATGATGAGGGAGAGGATATCGGGGGGAGGAGAGGAGACAGAGGTAGAGATGGGGGAGTGTGGGTGGAGAGAACAGTTCGATGAGTTGTGATGGACAGAGGGAGAGGAGGGTTGGCGATCAAAACAGGGGAGGAGGGGAGAGTGGGAGAGGTGATAGCAGTGGTGGGAGGGACTGATGAGTGGAGACGGCCAACGTAGAGGAGGAGGACTGATGAGTTACCTCCACCAGCACCGAGGACAGGTAGAGGGATAGGGGGTACCCCTTCATAGGTACCCCTACGGGTCTGGATCCCGATACATGTGGAGGATGCCCAGATCAGGACCCTACATTTGACAGTACAACAGCTGCAAGCACAACTATTGACACAACAACATCAGATTACCCAGCTGACCTTAGAGCACGATACGAAGATAGAGCAATGAGGTCAAGCGGAGGAGCTGGTAGGGAGTATGCAGAGAGTGGCAATAGGTGGTCCTATGAGGGACATCATGAGAGAGTTGTCCTTGAGAGTGAGGGAGGCAGAGTATTGTCGATGCTATTATGAGGATGTGGTGCCCAGGGAGCGCAAAGTGCAGAGCTTCACGCAGTCGAGATCGAGTCGATCTCGAGAGACTAGGTCACAGTCAGAGAGCAGAGGCATGACGGGGCCACTGAGACAGGATCCTCCTGGAGATCCAGGAGCTGGGACATCAGTGGTGAGACCATCCCCCTCAGGAGATAGTCATACTTAAGAGATGATTTCTCTATTGTATTTTGGATTATTGTTTTTGCATGGGGCACAGACATGATAGATTTTGTATATTTTGATCATTTTTTTGATATATATATGACACCATTTTCTTTGAGCACGTGATGTGTTATGGATGCATGTTCTATATGTTTTTACTTTACTTTGTGATGATTCAATGCTTAGAGAGATGATATGATGCATGATGTATGATGTGAGATGTATCTTGAAAATGAGATGTACGATTTTATATGTTGTGAGATGTATCTTGAAAATGAGATGTATGATTTGATATGCTGTGAGATGTATCTTGAAAATGAGATGTATGATTTGATATGCAACCAATTGTAAAATGATATGCAACTAATTGTAAAATGATATGTAACTAATTGTAAAATGATATGCAACTAATTGCTTTTGAGCATCCTTATTCTGCATTGGTCATCCCTAGATAGCCACATGTTGTTTGCTTTCTTTGTAGGTATCATCATTGAGCATTGATTTGTTTGGGATATGTTGAAAATTTATACAAGCACAATGGTATAATTGAACCATAATGACTTGAGAAAAATTTACATGATTTTTGATTTTGCAAGATAGCACAAGCGTCAAGGTATGATTGAACCAAGACGACCGGAGTACGGATTGCATATAAACAGACAAGATTAAACTATTTGTATGCATAAAGTGGATCATGTGTTTAGTGATATTCATTTTATCACATCTCGAGACAAGTATTTACATAGTACAAGTGATCGCCTCATAGACAGAAGACTAAAAAAAATATTGGAATTTCTCGATGTTCTCTAGCATGGAAGCATTGTTGAGAAAATTTAGAGAATCCAATAATTCAAAAAGCTCAATGCAAAAATAGCCAAGACTTCATGTAAAATGCAACATTTGTTACTTCAGAAAATCATCCATCTTATTGTTTTGTGATTCTTGTTTTTAGCGATTCAATGTTTTTTTCTATGATGGAGTGTTTGGTTGTTGGATGTGATGTTCTGAGTGTTGCAAATAGTCTTGATGTTGTGAATATGCTGCAAGTTTTGATGATTATTGCCCCTAGCTAAGTGTGTCTCTCGATGTGGATATGTATAGTGATTACCAAGCCATGGTGAGATGTGGTGAGATGATATATGGATAAACCAGGATAGTGACTACGCTAAGTATGTCCTGACTGGATATTTGCTAAGTGTCGGGTGATGGCCAATAGTGCTCTACTACAGGGATATAGATATAGATAAAGGAGCTATCCTCTCACAATAGTGCCTATTATCAGGTTTTCACTAGTTGCTTTTATTGTACCTTTTTATTTGCTTTTTCTTGATTTTTTTGATTTTTTGTTTGTTTTTGACTTTTTCCGTGCATTAGACTACTCAAGTGTAGTATTTCTTTAGATGAATGTTGTTAGTTGGTTCATCAAGCACATCTCCTTCTGAAGTTGTAAGCTGATAAGCACCTGATCCATAGACTAATATGATGACATAGGGACCCAACCAATTAGGTTCAAATTTCCCTTTCTTTTCTTGATCTTGCTGATTTCTTGGATTTTCTTTGAGGACTAGGTCACCAACTTTGAAGTTGTGAGGGATGACCTTGTGATTGTAGCTTCTGCACATGCATTGTTGATATGCTTTGAGATGAGTGTAAGCATGCTGACGTCTTTCATCTAATAGTTCCAGTTCTTGCAGTCAGTTGACTCGATACTCTTCATCTGGAATTAAGCCTTTTAGAGAGACTCTGAGAGATGGAATTTCTACCTCCAGTGGTAAAATAGCTTCTGATCCATAGACCAATGAGAAAGGTGTTGCTCCTGTAGGTGTATAGATGCTAGTTTTGTATGCCCAAAGTGCTGGATTGAGTTGTACATGCCAATTTTTGCCTGCATCATGTACTATTTTCTTGAGGATTTTCAGTATTGTTTTGTTGGATGCTTCTGCTTGACCATTCCCTTGGGGGTAGTATGCAATAGATAACCGATGTTGTATTTTGAATTGTTCACATAGTTCTTGGATATCTTGGTTTTTGAATGGTCATCCATTATCGGTGATGATGGAACTTGGAATACCATATCTGCAGATCAAATAGTTTAGGATAAAAGATGCAATTTGTTTTCTAGTTACTGTGGTCATGGAGACTGCTTCTATCCACTTGGTAAAGTATTCTGTTGCAGTTATAATGAACTTGTGTCCATTTGAAGATGAAGGATGAATTTTGTCGAGCAAGTCTAGTCCCCACTGACAAAAGGGCCAGGATGTTGTAAATGGCTACAGTTCTTATGCTGGTGTATGTATCACATTGCCATGGATCTGGCACTTAGGACACTTCTTGGTGAAGTGGTAAGAATCTTTTTCCATTGTAGGCTAGTAGTATCCCATCCTTAGAAGATTTTTAGCAAGAGTAGTCCCACTTGAATGTGTGCCACAAATACCTTCGTGAAGCTCGTGTAAAGCGGAATCAGATTCATTATGATCAAGGCAACAAAGAAGAGTACCATCTAGACCTTGACGGTACAAAGTATCAGCAGTAAGGGTATACCCGGTGGCTTGTCGAATAAAATTACGTTTTTGGTTACGGGATTGGTCAATGGGTAGGATGTTGTTTTTTAGATAATCATATATGGGTCCATATAAAGGGGAATCTGAACCAGTTAAGGTTGGGGAGAATAGTTGCTCTACCAAGAACTCGTAATGACTCTGTTTCTATGGAATTTGTAGTAATGAAGCGATAGTAGCCATGGCATCAGTTGCTTTGTTGTTCAACCTTGGTATTTGTTCGAAGGTGATGTGTACAAAATATTGTTTGAAGTCATCCACCATTCGCTTGTAGGGTAGTAGCTTGTCATCCTTTTTCTGATAGTCGTTGTTAATTTGATTGATGACTAGTTGTGAATCTCCATAGACCATTAATTCTATGATTTTCCATTCTACGGCCATTTTGATGCCTATAACCAATGCCTCATATTTAGCCACATTATTCGTGCATGGGAACATAAGCTGATATGATCTTGGTATAGTGTGTCCTTCAGGAGTGATGAAGAGAATGCTAGGACCTGAACCATGTTGGGTGTAGGATCCGTCAAAGTATAGGTTCCATTGTGTGGTAGAAATAGCAAGAACGTCCCTGTCCGGAAATTCAATCTCCATAGTTTGTTTTCCTGGTAGTGGTGCTTCAGCTAGTTGATCTGCAATTGCTTATCCTTTGATATCTCTTCGTTCTGTGTAGTGGATGTCAAATTCACTGAGACTCATGACCCATTTAGCCAACCGGCTGGTAAGAGCTGCCTTGCTGAGTAGATATTTGAGAGGATCAATTTTTGCCACTAGCTTAATTGTGTGTGCTAGCATATAAGATTGGAACTTTTGAGATGCGAAGACTACCATTAGACAAGCCTTCTCAATGAATGTATAGTTGAGTTCATAGCCATTCAATGTCCTACTGATGTAGTATATGGCTCGTTCCTTTCCTTGTTGATCTTCTTGTGCCAACAGTGCCCCCAGTGATATATCTGTTATTGAAATGTATAGAATAAGGGGTTTTCCCGCTACCAGTGGTACTAGAATTGGTGGGTTCATCAGATACTGTTTGATTTGATAAAAAGATTCTGCACACTTGGCTTCCCATTTGAAAGGTACATTCTTATGGAGGAAATGATTGAATGGTAGACTTTTATCAGGTAGTTGAGCAATGAATCACCTGATTGATTGGAGTCATCCTTGTAGAGATCTGAGCTGACTGATATTCTTTGGTGGTGGCATCTCCATAATGGCTTGTACCTTTGTTGGATCCACTTCAATACCTTTAGCTGAGACGATGTAGCCTAGTAACTTGCCTGATGTAACCCCGAAGACACACTTCTTAGGGTTGAGCCTGACTTGGAATTTCTCTAATCGATCAAAGATCTTTGTCAAGATGCTGAGGTGTTCTACTCTAGTGAAGGATTTAGCTAGTAAATCATCCACATAGTCTTCCATGAAGGTATGCATCATGTCATGGAAGATTGTTGTCATTGCTCTTTGATAAGTAGCCCCTGCATTCTTTAAGCCAAAAGGCATAACATTCCAACAGTATGTTCCCCATGGACAAGTAAATGTTGTTTTATCTTGATCCCCTGGGGCTATTTTTATTTGATTATAGCCTAAAAAATAGTCCATTAGTGAGAGCATTGCATGGCCTGTTGTGAGGTCTACAATTATGTCTATGCTGGGTAGAGGAAAGTCATCTTTTGGACAGACTTTGTTGACATCTCTGAAATCAGTGAGATCCTGATACTGTCGTCTGGTTTTGATACTAGTACTATATTGGAAATCCATTCTGCATAGTCTATGGGTCGAATGAATCCGACATCTAGTAGTTTTTTTAGTTCGGCCTTGACCATGAGTGCCACCTATGGATTCATCTTTTGTAGTTTTTGCTTGACTGGGTTAACTCCTGGAGAGATGGACAAGTGATGCATGATTAAGTGTGGATCAATTCCAGGCATATCTGCATATGACCAAGCAAAGTTAATTTGCTTCTCTTTAAAAAAGATGAGAAATGCTGATCTTTCCTCCTCTGTCAGAGATTTCGCCAGGTGTATGTTTTTGGCTACTTCTGTGGTACCAATGTTGATTGATTGAGTGGGCTCAATCAATATGGGTGATTGCTCATGAAAATGTTTAGGAAGAGTGTCAAGTCACCCATCCTTAGGTGCCTTAAAAAGGTTTTCACCCTCAGATGCATCCTTTATTTTTACTTTTTTGTGATCTAGAGTTGCCATTGACTGGTTTTCAGCATCAGATCTTTTATTTGATTCATTTTTGTGACTGAGAGACTTGGCACTCCCTGGTTTGCAGACATCATTACTTCATTCACTGGTAGAGCCTATTTTTGGGTTAACAGTACATAGGTAGTGGATAATAGATTCATCGTATGGGAAAATTGGTATATCATGTATTTCGGGTTCGTCCCGGTCAATGAGGTCGAGAAAGACAAGTGGTAAGGAATTGTTTGGTGGATCAAGTTCTGCTACTGTAAGTGTCAAGATAGAGGTTTAATCATGATTGGTCTTGGTTTTAAAGAAGTCAAGGATTTTGTCGAGGTCTTCAATGGTATCATCTTCTGTATAGACTTGTTCATA
Organism: Cryptomeria japonica; assembly: GCF_030272615.1. Classification (NCBI taxonomy): domain Eukaryota; kingdom Viridiplantae; phylum Streptophyta; class Pinopsida; order Cupressales; family Cupressaceae; genus Cryptomeria; species Cryptomeria japonica. Next base: position 590,607,916 of record NC_081407.1, read on the forward strand.
ATGTTTCTATTTGCTTTCCTTGGCGTCATAGATATTCTATGGTCCAAATTCAGGTAGTCTATCTTCTGCGTTATGCTCTTCTTGAGAAAAGGATATGGAGCCAGTATTGTCAGTGATATCTCCAATAGTGTTTGAGTAGCTACCCCATTCATATTCATTGGAATCAGTCTCTGAGTTATCATCCTAGATTTTAGAAGTGTTGTAAACAGGTATGTTGTATGGTGAAAATAGATCTTTGATGATGGATACCAGTTTGATAGTTTTTGCTGATTCGGTGTCGGATCCTGCTTCTACTTTTTGTATTTGTTCATAGACTATGCCTCCTTGGGGAGGAATAATGGTATTAGGAGATGATTATGTTGGTTTTTGAGATATTAGCGTTTGAATATGAGTTACTGCTACAGATATGGCCTTCTTATGAGTGAGGAGCTTTTCCTAATGTTGCTTATGTTCTTGACATTCACGTGCCTTGTAGATTGTTTCTACTAACTCAAATAGTGCTTCCTACCAGGATTCTTCTTTGTACTTCTTCTTTACTTTCCATTGAGGTTTTGGAGTTATGCATGGTGTCTTTCTTAATAGAAAAGTGAGTTTACAACCCAATCCTATTTTGTCTCTACTGAGCTGTGAAGGAAGGTCTATGGGTTCAGTGACTCCTTCTTTGCATTTTCCAATAGGTCCTTTACCATCATATCCCATTTGTTGCATGATTAAGTAGCCCTTTCCATATAGGTGTGCTAGTAGAACTATGTCCAAAGCAGTTGCTCTATTATCTTCTTCCTCATCTTTGTATAACCAGCTAAGAATGTCCTTTTCTTCTAATTCATGTGCTAGAGTGCCTAGTTGGATGAAAGTACCATCAAATTTGGTGATGGGCTGAGTTACCTGATGTGTTGATGTTGCGGGTAATCCATGAGATCTGGGTGATGTTGGTAAGTTGGCCAAACACATGGGTTCCAAAGAGTATTCTCCCATACCTTGTTCTCTGATTTGCATTTTCTACTAGAAATCTCCAGGTAATGATTCGGGCTTTGCCTTCTATAGATCTGTTGTTGAGGATTTCTATTTTTCCCTATTATGGGGAACCAAACTGTCTTGGGCTGCTCCCATTGCATTACAATGTTAATGGATTGTGATCAGCAGATATAGAGACCTCCTATCCGTTATAGGGAAATTTGACACACTAGTGATACGTAGAAGGCACTGCTTGCATTTCATGTATCTAGGGTCGACCTAATAAAATATTGTATGTGAGGTCTATGTCTAAGACCTGACACATAGTATCCCTTTGCACTGGTCCAACTTGTATGGGTAACATCATGGTTCCTTTAGATGACCTTTCCTCATCATCATATGCCTTTATGGTAATCTTTTTACATGGATCAATAGACTCCTCTAAGAAGCCTAATGCATGGATAAGTTTTAAGGTACATATATTAAGTCCAGCTCCTCCATCTATCAATACTCTTTTTACTCGGTGTTTATAAATGATGACTTCAATATGGAGAGGAGTGTTATGCAGATGACTTAAGGAAGTATTATCATGCTCTGAGAAGGTGAGATTATGAGGCCCTGTCATATGAGCGACTATGGCTTGAAATTTGTCCGCATCCAGATCTTGAGGTACATTGGTTTCCAATAGCGCTTGTTCCAATATGTCTTTGTGTTTTGGCGAGAGTTTCAGCAATTCTAGTATAGATATTTGAGCCAGAGTTTTGCATAGTTGGCTAGCTAAATCATATTGGATTTTTGGTGTAGTGGTTGTCGGCGAGGTATGTCCCTTCAACACATATTTCTTAGCTCTGGTTGTTACATTGATAGATTCATGATCATGCTGGTCTTGGATTGTAATGACATTCACATGATGGTCTTCAGCTGAAATGTGATTGATGGTGTTATTGTAGATGTGGTTGATACGAGATCCCCGTGTATCATTTGAGGTTGAAGCTCCATCTTTTTTGTAGTTTGGAAGAGGATTTTTAAAGGCTCTATGGTCACCATTTGTTTTGAGACCATCCACCATTAAATCACCTTGATCAATCATGTCCTGAACATTTTTTTTCAATCTCATGCAATCGTTCATTCGATGACCTTTGTTGCGATGGAAATCACAAAAGTGTGAGTCATTCCACCAAGGTGGTTGTACTTGGGGTTCATAGTTGCTGATTGCGGGCAAAGAGATAATCTTGTTTGCCAGGAGTTCTCTGAATGCTGACTCTAGTGATTGTCCCAGTGGTGTGAAGACACGTTTTTGGAAATCTTTGGTGTCATCTCGTGAATTGTTATTAGATCGTTGATTTGTGGTTTTGTTGTGAGTATCGTTGGTGTTTTTTGCATTGGGTTGACCTTGATTGGTATTTGGTGTATATGTATTAGTGTCTGGGTTAGCACCTTTAGGATTCTTTGTAGCTTGAGGATTTCCTGATAATGCAAGCACTGGTTGTTTAGATTTTGGATCATGCAATTCATTGTCGCCTTCATTTTTGTTTCGAGTCCAGAATCTAGACTTGTCTAAGTTGTTGTTTTGGTTATTGTAGTTTGATGAATTTTTTCCTTCTTTGAAGAATTTGAGCATTCCCTTTTTGACACATGCTTCTTCTACTTGAATGTTGTTTTCAATCAATTTAGCGAAAGACGGTATGCATTGGAGTTTGAGCTTGTAACTCATCTCACCATTCAAGTTGTCAATGAAGATTTCCATTTTCTCCTTTTCAGGAGTGTCTTGAGGATATCATGAAACCATACGTCGCCAATGTTGAAGAAATATCATGAATGTTTCATTGTTTTTCTGTTTGGTGTTGCAGACGTCTAGCATGGTTATAGCATGTTGAATGTTATAGGAATATTGTGTTATGAACTTGTTAACCAATTCATCAAATGATCTAACAGGAGGTGTAATTCTAGATAGCCATTCCATTGTTTGTCCTCCCAGGCTTCTTGGGAATAACCTCATCAGATAGGTGTCATCATGAGCAAATTCAAGACTCATGGTACAGAATTCTCTGACATGATCACAGGTATAACTTTTTCCATCGTACTTGTCAAATTTAGGCACATCTAAGTTTGGAGGAAAAGGGATCATGTGCAATCCTCTGTGAAAGGGATAAGTACAAATTTCGTTTAAAGAGTACCACACTGTTGTCCCTTGTTGCATGTCTTGCATTTGTCTTTGTAACATTTGCATTTGTTGAGTAAGGGCAACCAAAGGCGCATTGTTTTGCCGAGGGAAAAGTTCTTCCCTTGTATTAATCCTAGGTTGAAACGGTGTATGGAATGGTATGTTTTGCTTGGGGATGTTTTGTCTTGGTGCATGTTGCTCCGGTATGTTTTGCTCGAGGATATCTTGTTCAGGGTCACGTGCTTCCCCTTCTCATTGTCGTTCTTGATATTCGTAATGTTGAGGTCTCATTCTAAACACATCTACGTCAAAGTCTTTAGGGAGTTTGACTCCTTTTCTTGTGAGCATGAGAAAGTATTTTTCCTTGTCATTTTCCATGAGTCTTTCTACAATTTTTTGGAATGAAGCACTTTCTTGGCATTCCTGAAGAAGTTCTTCAAAAATTTCAGTATCATCTAGGTGTGGACCTTCAAAAGGATTTGATAACCTTCGATTCATACTGGATTCTGCTTGTGCCTCACTTTGTTTGTCTTGTTGAGAGCGAGTAACAGACATTTTAGTAGAAACTTTCTGAGATGAAGGGGACAAAATCCTCTTCGATATGTTGTTCGGGGGTTGATGGTTCAAGTCAGGGTGTGTTGTAAGTGATGCACTCATCAGGAAAGAATGTCAGATTGATCTTTCCTTCATAGTTTATGATTTGATTAAATGCAGATTTTTGACAATATGCCCTAGTCTTTAAAGGCTCTTTGTCAAATTTGTTGGATTTGTTTTGGATATAAAGTTTGATGTGATGAAGGAATATTCGATGAGATTTGAAGAGTTGATGATTGATGTATAAAAATTTATTTCTTTTGATAAATTTGGAAAAACTAGGTGGTTGTTTCTTCAACGTGGTGTTACGATAAATATTCTTTCTTCTCAGAATATGGGGATTAGTTATGCATAAGTGATCAGTGGTTTCCTTTGAATTGTTTTGGATTCAGTTGATCTTGCTTCAAAAATTCAAGTTTTTACTTTATCAAAGTGAAGGTTTAGATGTTCCTTCATGACAAAGCGTGTCAAATGATATGGATAAAGTCTCCCAATATGGAAACTTGATTTGACAACTTGAGGTTTTAAGCAAGTGTTTTTGAGATAAAATCTGTGAGATGATAAAGGACCCTTTTGTCACTTGTGATGATGTTTCCTGATTTTGATAGGATAGATATGTTTTATCACGTAACCAGTTTTGGATTTTTACAACTTTTGTTTGACATAAATTTTGCTCAAGAAATAGTTTTTAAAGCTTTGTTGTTGATACTCTATTTTGATGAAAAATGATGCTAATGAAAAGAGGTTTCCAAAAATGTTTTCTAAATTTTCAAAATTCCTCACTGTTTTGCCCCCTGTTTTTCTGTGTTTGGTCATGCGCTAAAACAGAGACAGGATGCGCTACAGAAATTTCTTCACGCGCTAAATAAAAGACCACACGCGCTAAGCTACCCCCAACTACGCACTAATTATTTAGACTGCTAAAATTTGTTTTCTGTTTTGCTTGAAAAAGTTATGCGCTAATATGGGCCTGCTACGCACTAACTGTTAAACCTTAAGCACTATTGTTTGACTCCTACGTGCTAAGATGATGTTCCAACGTGCTAGGTTGTTTTCTGGATGCACTAACTATTTAATACTGTTTTGAAATTTTGGAAGAGCACTACTATTTCAATCGAAAGCACTAACTAGATGCTCTGATGCGCTAACAAATGTACCACATGCACTAAGAAGTTGCTCTCATGCACTAAACTGTCTTGATATTTTCCTTTAGTTGGTTTTTGCAATTTTTGGATTTTTTTGTTGTGAGTTTTTCAGTTGTGATGGATGATTTTCTGAAGTAGTGAATGCAAGCATAGCACCAAAGAGACAACCATTTTTCTTAATCTAACAAAAAGTGTATGTTCTGCGAGAATGTGTTCAAATCTCCAATGTTTTAATAGGTTTGGATACAAATAATACACTTCAGGAAGACTCTTTATTCAAAGGTCATAAGTAATATCATATCCCACTAGTCTCGATACTCCACTAGCTCAAACAGCCGTGTCACCTCTAGAGGGCGCCTATTTTTTTGCCTTTTGCCAGAAATTAACTCAAAGTGAATTGCTTCACAATTGAGTAGTTATCTTGAGAGATATATGGTGAGCGATCTTGGGGGCAGATTCTTCCCCACCCTTGCACTATGATATTACAAATGTCTGGTTACTGACTCGGCTCAAGGTTTCTATTTCTATGGTTCGTAATCAGGCTTCCTATTCGGCCGTTAGTGATAAACTCCCTCACGAGGCTTCCCAACCTTTAGAACAAAGGCTTTACGTATCTCAAGGATACTAGGGGAAGGCTAATCGCTACGCGCAACTGTTGAAAAAGACTTTCATCACTTTCCACTTTTGATTATAGTGGGTTGGAACACTTGGCATCAAAGTCGTTTTCCACTTAGGTCGTTCCCTTCACACCGGCCATAAATGGCTTTAAGAGTTGATTTCAACTCCTTGGGAAGGCAGGCCTGCTAAAGGATTGTAAAATGCTTGAAATGCAGAAAGCTTAAGAGTGGTTTGGCTTTTTGATCACCCAGTCAAGGGGAGAGCATATACCTTCCACTTTCGAGACAAGACAAACGATCTTCTTTTTAGCCTTTAAGACAGTGATTTGCTAACTTCTACTTGGAGATGTTGCTCCACAAAAATATGGTGTTTATTTTATTTCCCCAAATCAGTGATTATCTAATCTAGGAAAAGAACTGAGTCAACAAAGCAAAACTTTGATTTGGTCAACAAAAGAAAATTGGCAAAAAGGGGAATAACGTCCCTCCTTGATTGTAACAAAAACTTTTAAGTGTGGTTCTTTCCTTTGCAAAAATTTAAAATGAATCTTTTTATACACCAAAGGATGGTGAGGTTCTTTTTAAAGCTACTTTTGCAAAAAGGAAAGTTTGTATTGTTCCTTTTAGAGCCCGAAATAAAAATTTTCTCCTATGAAAGCAAGAAAATTTCTGATTGTGGTTCTTTTTATAGCCCAAAAATAAAGTGAGTTCAATTTTAAGAAAAAGGAAGTTCAAATTTTAAACTAACTTAACTAAGTTAGTAAAAACTCTAACTATCTTAATAATCTTAAGACTAAGCTCCTATCTGCAATAAAATTGTTAGAATCCTACAAAATAACAAGTGAAAAACGTTAGATAACTGGTGGACTTCAACAAGTCTAATTTTATCCTCGGTTACAGATTTTATTTTTTTTATCTCTTTCTGTCTATGATGTGCTACAGAACAAACTATACACGCTACAAAATAATAGTGATGCACTAAAAGAAGGCAGAGATGCACTATACTATTTTCAGGATGTGCTACTTTGTGTTCTAGAGGCGCTGCTCTATTTTTCTCCCGCGTTGAGACCTACAGGAAAATGTTAGAAATATAATGCGCTACGGAAAATACTTCATGCGCTATATGATGGACCCAACGCGCTGAACAGTAAGAGGGATGCGCTAGACTATTAACCAGATGCGCTAGGGAATGTTTCCCACGTGCTGATTCTTGTTTCCTACGGACCTGCAAAAGTGGTTAAATTCAAAAACCAATTTGATATATGGGGTGATGCCCCACGGTGGGTGCTAGAAATGTATGCGGGAAAAGCAGGTTGATAGAACTTGAAATGTGAAAAATTGAGTTCTAGGGAGCCTTGCTCACACACCCATAGGACTTCTTGGTGCAAGCTATGGAGTCATCAAGTATGACTCAGCTTCCCAAGGATAGTTCTGTAGGTCCCAGGGACAATTGAGAGTGGGGGGGCGGTGAATCAGTTGTATAATAAATTCAAACCAAAATCTTATTAACCAACTTAACGCTTAATACCGGTAAGACAGTTAAGTGTGCTAGTAAACAGTGTTAACAAGAAATGTTGTACTAGTAAGAATTAATGCATGAAACATAAGCACAAAGTCAACCATAACACATGACACAAATATTTGTACGTGGAAACCCTATAAAGGGAAAAACCATGGTGGGAAACCTTACCCACAATTAGATGATACTACTCCAGATAGTAAGTGTACAAAGAGGGGTCTGCACATGCAGAAAGGCCAATAGCTTAGAGCTCACTGCTCAAACACAAATGGGAGTCACACTGACTATAGTTGGATGGTTAAATCCAATGAGAATGTACTGCAAAAAATAACATCTTCATATGCTGGATTCAGTACCGGTGTAATGCTGATATGCTTCTACAAAAACCTAGGTTCACCTTCAAATGATGTCTTCGTGTATACCTCTGCTTAATCTCGCATATACCTTCTTACAATTCTTTTTCACATTCTACATTTGATCTTACAAATAAGATCTTACATTTATACAATACCCTAAGACCAATTTTAGTAGGTCGGCTCTACAAGATATTACAATAAAACATTTTACAAATAATATAATATCTGATGCAATAACCGATTGAACATGTTGGCTTAATGCTTTTATAATAATAATAAATCATCTCCATAGTGTGCCATGCTGATCTGAAAAAGATAAACCTACCGGTGTAACCCTAGATAACCTGGACCTATTTGCCGATAAAAGCAAATATGCAAATAAGAATATACCAATGATATTACTTCAAGGAAAGGTGTCCACATGATGTCTTCGACATTACCAAGTGTCTTCCATGTCATTGCAGGTACCGGTGAACATTATATCCTGCCGGTTAACCATATACCGGTGATTGTTGAATAGTTTACTGATTGCCGGTGAATGTTGCTGGATCTCCAAAGTAGGCGTATTTAGCAGGTGTTGACATCAATAACAAAACCATACCAAAATACCAACAATCTCCCCCTTTGGCATTGATGGCAACACAAGATGGAAAAACCATCAAAGTGCCAAAATAGAAATGCCAAGTACAAAAACCAATTCTCCCCCTGGGAGTAATATGTGTTTATACAAAGATTTATTTACAACACCAATCTCTCCTCAAAAAGATAATGCATTTTTCATATGTTTTTCCTTAATGTTTTTCCATATATCTCTCCCCCTTTGACATCAAATGCCAAAGTTACAAAAGGTTCAAGTTCATACAAAATACCAACCAATTCAATATACCAACTTCTCCCCCTGAGAAGTAGCTTCCTCATCAAATACTAGAATAAAAGATTTGTCCATTTAATTCTACCGATTGATGACAATCATCAACTGTCTAAGTCTCTACTGGTGGAGGTAAGACTCCGAGCTGATCTCTGAGATACTCAAAAGTTTCCTTAGGCAAAGGTTTTGTAAAAATATTTGCAAGCTGTTCTTTAGTATTCACATAAACCATTTTTATTTCCTTTTCTTCAACTTTTTCCCTTAGAAAATTTAGTTTGATAGAAACATGTTTTGTTTTAGAATGTAATACTGGATTCTTAGATATATCAATTGCTGCAGTGTTATCACAATATATAGTAATAGGTTCCTTGCATTTTACCTTTATGTCTTTCAACATTTGCTTAAGCCAAAATACCTGTGTATAGTTTGTTGCTACTACAACATATTCTGATTCTGCTATTGATAAATATGTACAACTCTGTTTCTTACTTAATCAAGAAACTAATCTCTTTCCAAGAAAGAATGCTCCTCCAGTGGTGCTCTTTCTATCATCCACATCTCATGCCCAATTTGCATCTGTGTATGCATATAGATCAAAATTTTCATCTTTAGGATACCATAATCCAAGATTTGTTGTACCTTGTAAGTACCGAAAAATCTTTTTTACTGCTGATTCATGATTTTCCTTGGGATTGCTCTGAAATCTAGAAACTATACATATTGCATTCATAATATTAGGTCTGGTTTGTGTCAAATACATTAATCCTCCTATCATAGATTTGTATCTAGTTGGATTAACAGGTGTATATTCATCCCTTTGAGATAATTTGTCATTTGTAGTCATAGGTGTGCTTACCAGTTTAGAGTTCTCCATCCCAAATTTCTTGAGTAGTTCTTTCAAGTACTTAGATTGACTCAAAAATATGCCTTTATCAGTCTGTAAAATCTGCAATCCTAGAAAGAATTTTATTTCTCCAATCATAGACATTTCAAATTCATGCTGCATTTTAAGAGAAAATTCTTTGCATAATCCATCTTCTCCTCCAAAGATTATATCATCAACAAATACTTCCATAATCAAAATGTCATCATTAGTTACTTTGTAATATAAATTGCTATGTACATTTCCTTTAGTAAAACCAATTTTTAAAAGATACTTATCCAATCTTGCATACCAGGCTCTTAGAGCTTGTTTTAGTCCATACAGAGCTTTTCTTAATCTGCAAACCATATCATTGTTATCTATCAAAGAAAATTCATCAGGTGTTCAATATAGACTTCCTCTTCAAGATCTCCATTCAAAAATGCACATTTAATATCCATTTGATAAACTTTGTAATCCTTGTGAGCTGCAAAGGCCAAGAATAATCTAACAGCCTCAATTCTGGCTACCAGTGCAAAGGTTTCATTGTAATCAACTCCTTCTTTCTGAGAATATCCCTTACACACTAGTCTTGCTTTATTCTTGACAACGTTACCATCTTCATTGAGTTTGTTTCTAAATACCCATTTGGTTCCAATTACATTTTTATTTTCAGGCCGGGGAACTAATTTCCAAGTATTATTTTTCTCAATTTGTCCTAATTCTTCTTCCATAGCTTTAATCCAAAATTTATCTTCACATGCCTCATTGATAGATAATGGTTCAATTTGAGAAATAAGACATACTTCTTCATTTGCCAATCTTCCTCTTGTCATGACTCCTTTAAATTTGCTTCCAATTATCTGATCTTCAGAATGATTCAGTCTTACATACTGGGGTGTCTTGGTCTATTGTTGTTCTTCAATTACTATGGTATCCTCTGATGATACCGGAGTAACTGGATCATCATTCTGTATTGGTGGATTTACTGTTGGTTCATTTGTCATAATTTCTATTACCAGTTCAGAGTCTATATACCTTGAAGTTCCTCTGAATTGTCCATCAATCTTTACATTTGTTCTCTCAACAATTTTCTGTAATCTTTTATTAAAGCATCTATAAGCTTTACTCTTAGATGAATAGCCAAGAAATATTCCTTCATCACTTCTAGGATCAAACTTGCCAATATACTCATCTCTTCTAATATAACATTTACTTCCAAAATTCTGAAATACTTAAGAGTAGGAGTATTACCAAACCATAGTTCATGAGGGGTCTTACCGGTTTCACCTTTGATGTGAACTTTGTTGAATGTATAGACAGCAGTGCTTACTGCCTCTCTCCAATACACATGTGGTAGATTTGCTTCTGATAACATACTTCTTGCTGCATCTAAGATAGTTCTATTTTTCCTTTCAATAACTCCATTCTGTTGTGGTGTCTGAGGTGCTGATAACTATCTTTTGATTCCATTTACTTCACAGAATGTATTAAAATCTCTAGATGTGAATTCTCCTCCTTGATCTGACCTTAAACATTTAATTTTCTTACCGGTTTCATTTTCAACCATTGCTTTGAATAGTTTGAACTTCCCAAGTGCTTCTGATTTTTCCTTGAGAAAAGTAACCCAACACATTCTAGAATAATCATCAATAATTAGCATGAAATATCTATCACCTTGTAAGCTTTTAGTTCTAGCCGGACCACACAAATCAGTGTGAATTAAATCAAGAGCATTATTGGATTTTTCTGGAATACTTTTGAAACTAGTTCTAACTTGTTTTCCAAATTGACATTCCTTGCAAATTGTATTCTGAGGTTTCATAATTTTAGGTAGATCTCTAACTGCCTTAGAAGTACTGATTTTTACCATGCAATCAAAATTTACATGATATAGTCTTTTATGCCATAGCCAACTTTCATCTATATGTGCAATTAAGCATGCCTTTTCACTGTTATTCAAATGAAAGATATTACCTCTAGTCTAATTACCGGTTGCAATTTCCAAACCAGTTCTATTCATGATTTTGCATTTTCCATTTTTAAATTGTAACTGAAAACCTTTCTCAACTAATTGACCAACACTTAAAAGATTATGTTTTAATCCTTCAACATAGTAAACATTGTCAGTGTTATGCTTACCATCAAGAGATATTGAACCCTTACCTTTGATTGAACAGGCTTTGTCATCTCGAATCTTACTAAACCTCCATTGTATTCTTGAAAGTTCAAGAATTTGTCTTTATCTCTAGTCATGTGATGTGAGCATCTTGAGTGAATAATACATTCATCCTTTGATTCAACTTTAGTTGCTAGCGCTTGTTCTACCGGTTGAGCAATAGGTACCAGTTGATCTTCTGTTATAACAACAAAGACCCATCCGTTGTCTGCTGGATCCTCATCAGAATCATCAGTCACACCTTCATCAGCAATGTAACAAGATTTATCTTTGTTTTTCTTAAATCTGTATCTCTGATATTCAGGATTAGGTTTGTATGTCCTTCTAGCTTCTTCTCTTAGTCTAGCATGTCTATCAGGGCATCTTGAAGCCATATGACCAATCTTATTGTAGTTGAAACATCTAAAGGGTGCTTTACCTTCATACTTACTTCCAATTGGACCTTTTGGCATTTTTCTTGCAAATAATGCTTCAAGTTCTTCAAGTTCTCTTGCATAAAAGGCTCTCCAGTCTGATTTGTCAAAAGATGGAGCAGATGATGTTGATTCTTTGAAGGCCAAATTAGTTTTTATAGTAGCAACAGGACCAAATTCCTCAATTTCAAAAGCTGAAAGTTTTCCAATCAATGTATCCCTAGTTACTGATGTATTAGGCATTGTTCTCAACTCATTAATAGTAGTAACCTTCATTTTATATGCTAGTGGAAAACCTCTTAAGATTTTTGAAACAATCTCATCTTCACTCAAGGTTCCTCCACAACATTTGATACCTAAAACAATTTCATTTACTCTTTCCATAAAAGCAGAAATTCTTTCATCTTCTTCCACTTTCAGATGTTCATACCTGACTCAGAAGCTTTCAAGTTTTGCAATTTTGACTGTGGAATCCCCTTCATTCAATGTTTCCAAATGATCCCAAATAGATTTTGTAGTAGATCTATCTGATAATCCCATGATTTGTTGATCTGATAATGCGCTCAAAGGTGCTTCTCTTGCTTTGCAATTATTTTCTTCATCTTTACCTAAAGTAATAGGAGCAGGCTGACCAGCTACAACAGTAGTATAACCATTCTTAGTAACTTCCAAGATGTCTTTACCAATCCAATTCAGATGTGTCTCCATTCTGATTTTCCATATTCCATAGTTGGTTCCATCAAGTTTAGGACTATCCTTTCTGAAATAATTAGTAGACATTGGATCTCCTCAAGTTGTTAAACTTCAAAGAAAGAGGACTAGGCTTTGATACCAATTGTAGGTCCCGGGGACAACTGAGAGGGGGGGGTGAATCAGTTGTATAATAAATTCAAACCAAAATCTTATTAACCAACTTAATGCTTAATACCGGTAAGATAGTTAAGTGTGCCAGTAAACAACGTTAACATGAAATGCTGTACCGGTAAGAATTAATGCATGAAACATAAGCACAAAGTCAACCATAACACATGACACAAATATTTGTACGTGGAAACCCTATAAGGGGAAAAACCACAGTGGGAAACCTTACCCACAATCAGATGATACTACTGCAGATAGTAAGTGTACAAAGACGGGTCTGCACATGCAGAAAGGCCAATAGCCTAGAGCTCACTGCTCAAACACAAATGGGAGTCACACTGACTATAGTTGGATGGTTAAATCCAATGAGAATGTACTGCAAAAAATAGCATCTTCATATGCTGGATTCAGTATCGGTGTAATGCTGATATGCTTCTACAAAAACCTAGCTTCACCTTCAAATGATGTCTTCGTGTATACCTCTACTTAATCTCGCATATACCTTCTTACAATTCTTTTTTGCATTCCACATTTGATCTTACAAATAAGATCTTACATTTATACCATACCCTAAGACCAATTTTAGTAGGTCGGCTCTACAAGATATTACAATAAAACATTTTACAAATAATACAATATCTGATGCAATAACCAATTGAACATGTCGGCTTAATGCTTTTATAATAATAATAAATCATCTCCATAGCGTGCCATGCTGATCTGGAAAAGATAAACCTACTAGTGTAACCCTAGATAACCTGGACCTATTTGCCGGTAAAAGCAAATATGCAAATAAGAATATACCAATGATATTTCTTCAAGGAAAAGTGTCCACATGATGTCTTCGACATTACCAAGTGTCTTCCATGTCATTGCAGGTACCAGTGAACATTATATCCTGTCGGTTAACCATATACCAATGATTGTTGAATAGTTTACTGATTGCCGGTGAATGTTGCTGGATCTCCAAAGTAGGCGTATTTAGCAGGTGTTGACATCAATGACAAAACCATACCAAAATACCAACAAGTTCCATGGTTCTCTATCTCACAAGGTCCCTCAAACCAATGTTTTTACTCTCAGATCACTAAGCAAAATGGTTTAGGGATAACAAATGCAAGAACGAGGGATGCTTTTGTTGATTTTAAGATGAAATGCATCCTAAGCTATGCATGATCTTACAAATGCAATAAACTAGTTATAAGATGACAAGATTAGTAACAAGACTATCCTAGCATGATATACTTGTCTATGATTAAGCTAAATGATAAGGAAAATACTCTAAACATGCATATTTAGATTCATTCCTATTTAAAAGAGAGGTTAAATGATGAGCATAAATGAGATATTAAAACTTGCATGGATTTGAGTATAAGTGTGATGTTAAAGACTTGGATCATGAAAAATGGAGGAATGAGAGCTCTATTTATAGCAAAAATAGGGCAATGGATGGTCAGGATTGAAAGAGGCAATCAAGGGTTGAGTTTGAAAGCTGGGAATCCATGTTTACAATTGGCACCAATGAAATGGTGACAATTGTCAACATAAGGTTGGTTTAGAGGAGAGGTAGGAAGCATTAAATGCTTGAGAAGACCTCATGGTTACCCTAGGGGTTAAGGGTTAAGGTTAAGTTAGGGTTATCCATTGGATAAAGCTTTTACCAAAAGGATAAACTCTTATGCAAAGGATTAAGGATAACCATGGTCAAAGCAATAAATGCTTGATGAGACCCTTGGGTTACATGGAGGTTGAGTTTAGGGAAATTCTTTAACCATGCTAGAGGGTTGAGTTAACCATTAATGGTTATGAAGACTTTGGGGACAAACTTGTAAGAGTCCTTCCAAATTTGGGGGTATTCAAAAAGTTAGCTTGTTGAATAGATAAAGGCTTTAATGCTTTTAGAAGACTTCACTCCAAATTTGAGAAGTGACCTCCTCAAATTTAGGGAAAAGGGATAATGGATGGGTTTGGGTTAATTAATTAGGATTAGATGGATTCTAGAAGAAATTAGGAAGAGGGTTTAGGATGCAAGTGGGATATGTAGGAAAATGCAAGTGGGTGAGGGAAAATAGAATTAATTAAAATAAATTGCTTTATTTCAATTTGGTTGCAATTAAATAAATTAGATTTATTCAATTTAGGATAACTATTTTAATTAAATTTGAATTTAATTAAAAAGTGGATAGGGGCTTTAATTGAATAAAATGAATTTATTATATTAAATGGTATAGTGAATTTAATTGAGTAATTTACTTAAGTAAATAGAGGAATGTGGGTAATTTAATTATATTGGAGTTAATTAAATAGAGAAATGAACATAAATTATTCATTTAGGAATATGGTCATTTTTATACGTCTACAATCGTCATTCATATCATCATATAAATTAACCATAATAGGATATTTAATGTGACAACAAATTGAACCGTTATTTTTCTCAAGCATATTTAACTTTGGAGATTTGAGTTGAACTTCCACCATACCATTAGGCGAAGGTTGGAAAAATGCAACTAAGTAAACATTTGGTCTCTTTGGGGTGGAAATGGTTTGTCAAGAAAGTTCACAATTCTTGGTATGACGTCTTCATTGATGTTCTCTCGCACAATTATTTCTTTTAGTTTTACTCGAGACTTGCACAGATTAAGGATCAATCAACATAAGTTTATTTTCTCCTTATATTGGAGGTGGAATGGGAGGAGCTTTACTAGGTTCAGAGATAACAAATGCTAGGATTTTTACTTTATAAGATATGGGGGTTGAGATCACAACATATAGAGGAGGAATAAAAGGTGTATAAAGAAGACTAAGTATGGGGTGAGGAGGAGGAAAATAAATGGGTCAAGGGTCTCTAGGTTTAATTAAGGCCAATATCATATCAGTTTTTTTATTTTTAAAAACATATTAAAATAAAATCATTTCTAGGCTTTAAAGGTTCAATTTTTTTAGGCCAAAAGTAATCAAGGGTGAAATTTCCCAATTCACTATGGGTTGGAAAAGGCTATGATTAATAGTCATAATATGGTCATTATGAGGGAACTTTAAACATATATGGATTTTAGAAGGAATAGATTTCATGGAAGGGAGCCAAGGATGCTCCAACTTCAAATGAAATTGATCCGATGTAGGGATAATAGAAAAGTTAATATCCAAGCACCTAGTACCAACCTCACCAAGAAGATAAATAAAACAAAAATAAGGGCAAGAGAAAACATCATACTTCTTGATTATAACATCTAATTTATCATATGTAACTTTATGCAGTTGTTGAATAAAAAGATATTATATAGTAATAACATTCACCATACATACTAAATAAATGAGCACCCCTCATGAGAGTTTATCTTTAATCTTCACAACAACGTATAATGCTCCATTGTTGAGCACTCTCATTCTTATCAACTAGAGCCATTGAAGGAGATGATTCAAATTGGCTCACTTGAAGCTAATAGTTATGAAGCACTACACACAATTACATGATATAGGTAAATTCAGTAAATACAAGCTTATCTCTAATAATTTTTTTAAAATTAGCAATAAAAATTCTTTAAACTTAATGATCAAGTGCCATGTGATAGGCAATTTGTGAATGAAAATGTTTATATCTACCAATAAAATTAGTTACTTTTTCTCTAACTCCTTGTTTACAATGAATCGAATCAGTCAAAGTAATTTTAGGGAAAATGTTATTTTGAAATTGCTGAATGAAAGCATTGGTGAATTGTTAAAAAGAAGTGATATAATGAGGATTAGAAATACCATTACAAAGATTTATCTCTAAAAATTTGAGTTAATAATTTTTCCACGAGTCTTTTCTCATGAGAGAAATCATTATATAAGTTTTGAAATGTCTTCGTGCATGAGTCAAGGGGTCACATTTTCCATTGCATAACTATAACTATGGGATCTAAACATTCTTAGGAGAAGTTGCATAGACAATCTCATCAGATAGCGAGCTTGCTACATCATAAGTGGGAACATTGAACTTGGATTGGGTTCAAAAAGCTCATTGGTGTTGTAAGGATGAAATACTTTGAGCTGAATTATTGATAGTGGCTTCAATGGACAGATTGAAATGGACATATGTGATTGTGATGGAGGAGTAATGTTGTAATAGGTAATTGGAGGTTTAGAATAAGCATGGGGAACATTATGATATTTTGGTGTAGGAGATGGTTTGGAAATAAATGGAAGACTTGTGAAAGGAGGTATATAAGAGTATGAATTAATAGGATCTCCCCCAGGACTAAGATGTGTAGGATTAAAATTTTGTGTAGAGGTAGTCATGATAGAAGATGTGTTGGTATTTTGGATATGTTGATATGGTTTTGTCCTTGATGTCAACACTTATCAACTATGGTCAGCCTCTTGAATTGGCAATGTTAACTGACAAGCAAGTGGCTTATGCACAGTCACCGGTATCTGGTTTACCGGTAGGATATATTGTTCATCGACACTTGGAATGACATGGAAAACACTTGGTTATGTTGAAGACATCGTTTGGACAGTCTGTCTTGGAAATTTGTTCATTGGTATATTCATGTTTGCATATTTACTATTACTGGCAAATAGGTCCAGGATAAGCACTGACAAGCTTATCTATTACAGATCAGCACGACACCGTATGGAGATGATTTATTATTGTTGTAAATGCATTAAGCCGACATGTTAAATCAGATATTGCATCGGTTATTGTTTTACTTGTAAATTGTTTTTATTGTAATATATTTTGTAAAGACGACCTATACATTTTGGTCCTAGGCTTCGATATATATGTAAGATCTTATTTGATCGAAGTGGGAATTGAGAAATGGGAATGTGAAAAGGATTGTAATAAGGTATATGTGAGAATAAGTAGAGCTATACATGCAGACATCATTTGAAGGTTGAAGGATTTGTGAAGACATATCAGAACCGAACCGATACTGTATCCAGCATATGAAGATGCTATTTTGAGCAGTACATCATTCTTGGATTTAACCATCCAATTGTAGCCAGCGTGACTCCTATTTGTGTTTGAGCAGTGAGCTCTAGGCGCTTGGCCTTTCTGCATGTGCAGACCCCCTATTGTATACACATACTATCTGCAGTAGTATCATCTAATTGTGGGTAAGGTTTCCCACCATGGTTTTTCCCCTTACAAGGTTTCCACGTACAAACATTGGTGTTATGTGTTGTGGATATTGTTGTCTTTTTGTTTCATGCATTAATCTTTACTGGTATTGCAATTAACTAATAAAATGTCTACCGGCATTAAGTTTGGTTTACCGGTATTAAGCATTGAGTTTTGGTTAAATTAATTTTGGTTTAAATTCATTTGACAATTGATTCACCCCCCCTCTCAGTTGTCTCTGGGACCTAACAAGATGTATATGTAGGCATAATATGCAAGGATGCATGCATAGGAATGGAATGCCCAACTTGATTATAGGGTGAGAATAACCAAGAGCTTTGGCATAAATTTTTATAGGTATAATATGGGTATAAACAATATGAGAAATGCCACATAAAACTTCCACACCTAACTTATGACTTTGAACTATTCTCTTCAACCCTTCAATCAAAGAGATTGCCTCACTATTCAGGTGTTCTTGGCCCATCCATTGTTGAAAATTATCAAATTCCATGTCAAGATTCCCCAATTGAGCACTAGTAATCCTAGTTAGTGAGTCATATTATTCATCTTGAGAATTGTGAGGTGAGTCCAGGTCCATGATATTAGGTATGTCATATGTTGGATTAGAGGAAG
Source organism: Cryptomeria japonica (assembly GCF_030272615.1). NCBI lineage: Eukaryota > Viridiplantae > Streptophyta > Pinopsida > Cupressales > Cupressaceae > Cryptomeria > Cryptomeria japonica. The sequence goes on from NC_081407.1 coordinate 590,626,194, forward strand.
TATGAATAGTCATATAGAATAGACTATTTAACTTGAGCTCAAAACCCTTATTATTTAAAATTTGGGAAGCCCTAAGTATTTAACATGTCCATTTGGGTGATTTTTTTATGATTCTTCACACAATATGTCTATTGTCTATATTTTTCCTTGTCAATCTTTTTCCTTCAATAACTCTTTTGGAAATGGATTATTTAATCAATAAAACCAGATCATTAGAATTCAATCCCAAGTACAAAGTTAATAGTCTCATGTTGGACATAATTGAAGAAATTAGAAAGGAGACAATTGATATATAAGTAAGAGTTCTTTTGGGTCTTGGCTATGAGTTAAGTTCGAGTCATTCAGTTATCTAAGGCTATGAAACTGACTGATAAACCAACTGTAAATATTAAGAAACCGACAAGCACTCAACCGAATACCACGATATCGGTTACTGAGTCCCATTTTGAAGGAGAGGATATCCTGACTGATAATGTATAGATAACAAAGGATACAAAGAAAGATGTAAATAAGGATATAGGTGCAGAGGATACTCATGTTTTGGGTGAGGCACCAAGTGGCGAAACCACCGGTGCACAAGAGCTAAAGGATACAAAGGTTATCTCTTTGACTGATAAAGGTAAGGAGAATGTGGTGGATCTCTCTTCTGGCTTGGCAATTGACAATTCTTCCATAGCTAAAGAGAATTTACCACAACTTTCCATCAGTTTTGACAAACCCTACCATAAGATGTCACTGATAGAGAAGATTTTGGCAGCGGCAACTCTTCAAGCACAGGTTACTCAGGAATTGGCGCAAGTAGAGTCAAAGGACAGGAAATTGATTGAGCACAATTTTGAGGTTTTGGACCGGTTAGTCCTAGAATTTCAAGGTCAAGATGGTGCAAGCTCTTTGAGTAAACTAGAGGAAATCATTGAATTTATCCCTAAGCATTATGATTCTTTACTGAATATTTCACTAACAAAGGCTAAAGAAAGTTTTGTGGTGGCCCAGAAGATAACATTTTTTGCAAATGATTGAGATGGACAAGGAGAAACTCTAGACTTGCTTGCAGTCCATTAATGCAACTTTGGATGAAGGAGGTAATGTTTAAATAAGACTTGTCTAGATTTTGATAAGTTAACTGGCTCCATAGACAAGCAACTGTTTGACTGTAGGAAAAACTTAATTTAAATTTCTAACTCCTACAACCCGTTAGTTAATTTGACAAACTCTTTGGATGGTCCAATTTTGATGGTTATGGATCAAATTTTTGAATTGGAGAAGGATAGGTACAAAATAATAAGGAAAGCAAATGAACTCCAAAATCTAATTGGTCCTCGGCTTGATAATATGCTATTTCATAAGATAGAGTGTATTTCTAACTTCCAGAAGGAGGATCCAACTACTTCAGAAGAAATAGAATATCATGCCACCATCTTGAATCTCTTGAGAATGGTTCAAACACCTACTTTTCATTTTTTAATAATATGTATGTAGATATTTTGAAGTTTGTATAGAACCGACTCATGTTTAGAACTATACATAATTCTTTGTGGGCACCTCACTTTGTCATTGATGTCAAAGGGGGAGGAATAAGTGAAAAATGTATATATTTCCTAGGGGGAGCATCGGATGTATATAGAAAACACATGTACTAATCATCGGATTCACATTTAGTGGCAATTTCATGGATGGTATCATTTTTCACATGATTGTTGCCATCAATGCCAAAGGGGGAGATTTTTGGTAATTGACACTCATCCGGTAAGGTTAATGGCATTATGGGTTGTCATTGATGGCAACTCATCATCTCAAGGTAAATGGTTTCATTGTTTGGTTAACCAGCATGTATTGCACTAACCGGTATTGATATTCACATTGCTTTATACCGGCACTGACACCGTCACCTGCATTCACTTCATACCTGACTAAGTCTTGATCTCGATAACATGTCTTGATCCCAGAAAACCCAGTAATGGATAGGACCCAGCTAAGAAAACCTTTTGGTCTTGATAATTTCTTCATGGATTTTGTGGTAACCTCTGATGGCTGATATGGTCATTAGATTTATGTTTGATTTTCATTATGTTTTGGTAGCCGACTTGTTTATATTTCTTGTTTAAGTCAACATGGTTAAAGTAGAAGGATATTTAAGAAGATCACTTTAGCATTAGATAAGATATGTGTGTTGGAATGTGAACTTGTGATTGTGAATATTTCAGTGAGTTTGGGTATGCGATTGGAAGCAACTATTTGCAGTTTCACGTGCACAACTTAACCGGTAGAAGAACAGAGTATCAGAAAACTGAAATACAGAGGAGGTTATTAGAGGATTCACCGAAACTTATCTAGCATGGTTAGATGCAATTTATAAGTTCATTTTCAGTTGTAAACACTTTATAATATTTTGTAAGTCAGTGAGACTTCCTATATTTTGTGTTTGAGAAGTGAGCTCTAGGTGGTTGGCCTTTATGCATGTGCAAACCCTCTTATGTAATATTTGTATATCTTGATCAAGTATATAGATATTGTGGGTATCAGCCCCACCATGGTTTTTCCCTTTGTAGGGGTTTCAACGTATAAATCTTGGTGTTATGGGGTTGCCTTTCATTGTGTTATTTTGTGTATGCATTCTAATTATATTTACTGTTATCTGGTTAATAAGGAATAAGTTCAAAACTAACTTTATCGGTAGAACACTGATTCATCCCCCCTCTCAGTGTTCTTGGATTCCAACAAAAGGGTCAATTATAACATGGAATTGAAAGAAGATTGGATTGCTATGAGTCCTACTTATGGTAATGTGTGATGTACTCGAAATCCCAATGGAAATAATAATCAATGGATGAACATGCATTGAATGGAATAATGTGTGATGTACTTGAAATCCCTTTGGTTATTTAAGGGAATTTTCACTTGGGGAGTGCATTGGAGCTTCAAGACATTGTAGAGAGGTTCAATGAGTGATTATGAATATTATTATGGTTTGTTGTTATTATAATAATTGCAAAATTGTTCCAATTGTTGTGTTGATATTAATATAAGTTTTATGATTCAATTGTACAAATTCATATGTGTTATTGGTGTTTAATCCATTTTTGTTATTGATAAAGTTTCACAAAAACTATATTAATATTATGTAGTGAATATTTTTGCTTTCAAATGTTGCAAATTTGTTGCTTGTATTAAAATTTTAGAAAGAGGAATTACTATAAATAATTTTTCAAAGATCAAAATTAATAGGAATACTATTTTGATTTCCACTATGCATGGTGGAAAGATAATTGTTATTTTTTAAATTTTAAACACAAAAATTGGTATAAAATATCTCATAAAGAGGAGATGAGAAGGAATAATTATGTGCATAATATAGGCATATACACAATCATGATAGATGTGTGAACCTTATCGACATGATGACCACTTTCTAGATACAATAAAAAAATAGATTTATGCCAGCTATTCTTACTATTACTTATAAAACACCAATAATTAGGTAACTTGCACACCAATAATTAATCTTAAATAACTATGTGAAATCCTTTAGAGATGGGAAATTTTATCTTCTATTATATAGTTAAGACTTATATATCTAAAAAAATGCTACTACTACTAATGATCCAAAACAAGAAAATCATTTTAACTTAACTATCTTACAAGAATTAACTAGTTAAAAGAAAAAAGGATTTAATGATAAAGGTTAGAAAATAAGGTAGGGTAAGAGAAATAAAATGAAACGGTGGCTAGTGTTATGAAATTTGTCTCAACATTTCTCTAATATTAATAATGTAGAAACTATATTTTTAAAGATATAGAATAGGAGAAATCAAATTTTAGGCTATAAAAATCATCTTTAAACTTGAAATTGACTCTATATTGTTTAGATTTACTTCTAGGAATGGATGATACATAAATATATTTAAGATATATATTTAAAAAATGAGAAAAGGAAACTCTTGGATAAAATATTATGGCCTTAGCAGTTGTGCCTCCCACACTAGAAGTGTAAAAATATCTATGACACATAGAAGAGTTTCTATAGAGAGATATAGTTGTTGAAGAAATTAGGATTTATATTATGTTAGACAAAAAATGCTAAAATGACAAATCTAAAGAAACCATAGAATTAATATAATGGAGCCAAACTAGAGCATTCAAATTATTGAGTGGATTATGACAAGTTTATGTTAGGTGGAAGGAATGAGCTATTTTTATCCTATGAACTCACCTTTATCATAAATTCAAAATATTTGACCTTGAACATGATATTAAAAACTAAGCTTCGCCATAAATGTTTCTTGAAGACGAATTCTACTGGAATAGTTTTTTTAGATATGAAAGATTAGATTATTTTATAGCCTGAAACTAACATAGTGGCACAACCATCAAAGCATCATCTATTGATTGTAGCCCATGACAACTTAGCCTATTGATGTTCTAATGGATCACCCTATATGATTTAAAGAAGAATAAAAATAAATAAATTACATAATAGCTTTATCCTTGGCCTATTTTCTCCTTATGTTAAGTTGTAGTGATTTATCACATAATCATAAGTATAATGAATGGGATGGGTATGTGAGCATCATCATAGTGGAAGAGTGGGTCCTAACATGTTACCATGTATACTAAATCCACATATGTACATAATATATTAATAGTGATAAATAAACATGTTAAGGTTAATTATATAGCGATAGTAAATGAGATTTTTCATCAAATGGTAAGTGTACATAGTGTTTTAAAAAGTTCTTACTTTTGAATTGGTCATCAAGAAGAAGTTTGGTCATTGTGGGTTAGGATGTCATTTATCCTAACTACATAAAAAAATGTATTTAATAGGTATCTAAAATGATTAATAACTATTGTATCTTGATGCACCATGTGTCTATCAAGTCTAGTAGCCAACAATAATAGTCACATGTTATTTATGTGTCCAATGGGCTAGTTGTAACCAAAATATCTATTGAAGCTCATGTGTCCTTATGATTTGATGGATGGGCATATATTGCCCTTGTCCCATTGGTTAGAAGATGCATATGGTATATTCTAGTTCAATAATACAAATATTGTTGGGAATGATCATTAAGATATACAAAATGACAACTTTAGTTTTCTTTGAGTGATAATATGCTGTCAAGACAATTTTAAAACAATAACACATGTAAAGACTAAATGAATGAATAGAGAATATGGTCTTTTAGATCAACAATTATGGAAAAAATGAGTTTCATAATACCTGAATCACCCACTAACTCATATTGTTGGCATTCTACACTCTAGTGAGAAATGATGGTGTTGTCATTGATGGCAACCTACCACCACCTTTGGTTACTTCACCGGTTTCAAACTTCAAGGTGAAATTCTGCACTCATTTGACAAATTTTGACAACCTTTGTCATTGATGTCAAAGGGGGAGTAGTGGACAGAGAAAAATGGTTAATTAGAGGAGATCATCTGCTTAGGGGAGCACATATTTTTGGTAACTTTTTGGACTTTAGTTTTGGAAATAGTTTTTGGATTTTTCTCATGAGTGTTGCCATCAATGCCAAAGGGGGAGATTGTTGGCATTCTACACTCTAGTAAGAAATGATGGTGATGTCATTGATGGAAACCTACCGGCAACCTTGTGGACACCTTCAGGCACTAGCATCGGCATGCATCGACACTGGCATACACTTCACCGGCAGTGACAACAATGTATACCGACACCCCAGCCGACAGGAACAAACTTTTGTTTATTGTATTTAATTGTAAATATCTTTTGTAAAGCTGACATGGCATATTGTAATAGACTCATATATCTATGAGATCTTGTAAATCATTTTGTAATGATGGACATATGATGGATATGATAGAAGTGATGAGTGAATATCAAGGCAGATTTTGTATAAGGTTTATGGTTATAGTATGAGCGTAAACCTGTACTAAACCTGGCATAGCAGTACATTATATTAGATTCTCATAATCCATTTTGTAAGTCAGTGAGACTTCCATTTTGTATATTGAGCAATGAGTTCTAGGTAGTTGGCCTTCCTGCATGTGCAGGCCCCTCATTGTAAGTAATATCCATTCATTGGCCAGTGAGTGAATATTGTTGGTCACAGATCCCACCGAGGTTTTTCCCACACCAGGTCTCCTCGTTAAACATCTTGTGTTATGGTGTATTTTCTATGTTGTCTTTACTGTTCCTGTTTACTGCATTAATTCTTGTTTATCGGTACACTATTTTGGAATGTAAAATACTTAATAAGGTTAAATATTTTGTTAACTGGTTAGATATTGATTGAGCAGTGAGCTCTAGGCAGTTGGCCTTCTTGCATGTGCAGGCCCCTCATTGTAAGTAATATCCATTCATTGGCCAGTGAGTGAATATTGTTGGTCACAAATTCCACCAAGGTTTTTCCCACACCGGGTTTCCTCGTTAAACATCTTGTGTTATGGTGTGTTTTCTATGTTGTCTTTACTGTTCCTGTTTACTGCATTAATTCTTGTTTACTAGTACATTGTTTTGGAATGCAAAATACTTAATAAGGTTAAATATTTTGTTAACCAGTTAGATATTGATTCACCCCCCCCCCCCCTCTCAGTATCTTTGGGACTATCATTAATCCTAACACATATTTCATGACATTTGAAAGCCAAGTTGCATGATATTTTTATCTAAACCTCAAAATGGACCTAACAGTTTTTTAATATTCCATTCAAACAAATCATTTCCAATTTATTTATAAATATAAGTATATTACTTTCTATTTTTTAACTAAACCTTATTATTATAGTAGATTTATATTATTGTTATAAATCTATATGTTTTCTCATTCATTTTATTCTTTCCATTAACATTAAATCAAATAAATCAAATAAATCAAATAATTGATTTCTTAAATATTATTTTTTTGAAACATAAAGATAAACGTAAAAAATATATTTGATCACTCCCATCTATATCATTTCCACTCTATGGGGATTTTCTTAGTTCTTTTATCTATTTCTCATAAGATCGATCCCTATAATTGTGTTCATAAGTTTATTCTTACTCAACCCGCTAGGTCGGTGCAGGTTTATTCTTCTTCTTTTGAGGATCTTAAAGATTTGGATTGCCCCTATATGGTGCAAGAACCTTTTTTGCCTCCTATTCAAGGGTTCCTTTTAATGGGGATGGTTAGGAAAAAGATTAACAAATTTCCCTTTATTTCGGGTTCCTCTTGTAAGGATAAGAGAAATATTATTGTGGATCTCCAGAGACATTCTTTGGAGAATTCTTTTCCTTCTTCCTAACATGCTCCTCTCATGAGGCCATGGATTAACTTTGGATTCAAAGCCCTGTGACTTTTTCCTCTTCTTAAGGCTATTTTTAGCCTTGTTCCCCTTTTGTTCTTTCCCTGTCTTGCTAGTTCACCTTTAGCCTGCTTGTTTTGGTTTTGGGTCTTCTTGATTTTGTTCATTTTCTCGTGCTTCTTATGAGATCCCTCTATGTTTCTTGGTTGGCTGATGTGTAAGGGTTCAGACCCTCTCCTGCTTTATCTAATTTGAACATAAATGTAAAATATTAAACTAAATTAATATATTAAAATAATTTTTTTGTGGTGTATCAAATTTTTTTTTCATATTGCCCAAGCCAAGTTCTAATCCAATTGGAAACACATAGAATGTGATTATACCATCTCTCAATTTTTTTTTATCACAATCCATGCTATTTTAGTTCTATTTATAATTGAAATTTGATAATCAACACTAGATTTAGAATCACTCTAAATTTTTTATAGCATATTATTTGGCAATGCCCCTTCTTACAACTAATGTTTTGGCTCTACATCATCAAATATGATGCAACATCAATATATATTTTGGTAAGGTATCTTAGAAAGCCCCACAAAAAGAACAAGTCCATAGTTGTACCTTAAGTTACTTTCTATGAGTTTATCATTGCAACATCATATGATTTTTTATTTTAGATTTGAATAATGCATTTCATTCAATTATTGTAGACACCTACAATTGTCCTAGCCTAATTAAATAAATATTTTATTTATTTAATTATTTTATCCCAAATCTTCTTTTAATTAAATAATTTTTTATTTATTTAAATTATCCTTTCCCTAAATTTAATTTAAATTTAATTTATTTAATTTACCTCACCTCTTCTATTAATTAAATACATATAATTCATTATCTTGTTCCCTCTCATAAAACTTGTCATTCATCTCTTAATTTACCTTTAACCACCTCTCTAATATTTTCCTATTTTCTATACCTACCCTCTATTTTATTTTATGTTTTTGCATGATTTTAGGTTCTTCCCTAATTTTATGTTGGAGTTCATTGTAGAACTAGAGTTTTAGTGGTTGATTCCTTTAGGTTTTACAATAATTTTGATTTCCAAATTGAGCATAAACAATTATAAGTACTCATAGTTAGCACTAACAACTTTTAAGCCTCAACTACTAGTACTATACTATTATAAATTTTGGACACTAAATCCATGAATACTATTACAACAACTTCAACATGCTCAATTACTTATTGGTGTCTCCTACAAAACAAAAGACTAAACATAATCATACAACCATTTCATTAAATTATAAATACTCATAGTAAGCACTGACAACTTTAAAGTCACAACTACTAATACTCTACTACTGAAAATATTAAACATTAAATCCATGAATATTATTACAATTATTTTAATACTCTCAACTACATCACTCTTCTACTATTACAATTATCTTGACTACTATTTCTTAGAGAACAAATGACTAAACATAATGATACACCCAGAACAAATGACTAAACATAATGATACACCCATATATGATTTATAGAGAATTTCCACTTACATTAAAGTTTTCTATTGGAAAATAAATTCTTTAATTATGATATCTCACTTGGTAGATTGTCTATTATACTGCATTGTATCTGTTGTTTTAGGTAAAGAATAAATTTATAGTTAAGACAAAAGGGTACATTGGTTGTCTATAATGATAGCATTACTCCACATTTTAATGACCTAAATGTCTTTGTTCATTCTTCATAGTCATGAAATAGAACGCGTAGAGCATCTTGTAGGCCCCAGCCCTGGCTTTTGAATTGCCCTACAGTTATTGGTGTTGGTCCACACACACCCTTTTTAAGTAATATCGAATCAAAGGTATGATTTTATTTTAATTGCTTTATATAGATGGAGAAACAACCTCCCCGCATTAACTATTCTGTTGCTGCTACAGAATAAATGGGCCTGACGAAAGGGGCCCTGGACTACCAACGAAGATAAGGTTCTTGTTGAGTATATTCAGCTGGCGTGCTCTACCGAAACAGGTCAGTATGTATACAAAATAATATGTAATATAGCGTTGATTGTAAATAGCAACATTAAAACATCATTTCATTTGAAAAATACTCATTTTTTGATGAAGTATATATGCAGCATTTGTTTGTCATAGAAGGAACTTCTCAAATTCATTCGAAGTCTCTATACTCATTTGTGCGATGGAGTATATACATAGATGTTGATTATTATATAAGAAACTCAAGAGATACGTCTGAGTTCTGTATATGCAGTCCCACATATACAATCATTTGAATTTGGAAGAATACTGGCATGAATTTATTTTCTATAGGGACATGGTGATTCGCAGGTTAGCAGATCGAATTAAGATCTGTGATGCTTAATTGATGAAATGGCTGGTTGAATGTAAAAGCAGTGTCTTTTACAATTGATTGTCAACTCAGCTGACTGAATTAGTATCATAAACGTCATATGCGAAATTGTAATTAATTTAGTTTTATCTTGTTTATGTGACTCTGTTTGGGTTTTTATGTACGTATCAAATGAGTATCTGTCTTGAGTTTTTATCTTGGCTTTGAATGAGTATATAGCATTAATATTTGGAGAGATTGTATATATGTCATAAATTTAATGTTTTAATATATCTTTGTCCATATGGATCTTGTGATTATATGCAATGGGTATCCATATAGGGCTTTTTAAACTTGGGAAAAGTTGTCGCCTATGACTTGACATTAAGCGAGGTTTATTTTCACCAGAGGAAGAACTATCGTTCGGTTGCATGGAATTTTAGGCGTTATCTATTTACTCAACAATTGTACTAGAGATACTGTTGCCAATCAACATTACTAGCTCATTCAAACGGGGTATTAGTTTTGCCTATTTGACTGACAAGGTGGTGTTGTTAATTCTAACATATTTGATTTTCTGGAGGTCTTGAGATCAAGGATTTATCCCAGATACCCAGTGCAAATGGGAGAATGGATCTCAGTCCTCTCAGCCCTGATGAGGCACGTATGACAGTGGAAAATTGCATGGCTTTAAGCTGAATCAAGGCTGTCCAGAGATTCAATCCTTCCATCTTCATCTTCCTCTTCTAGCAGTACATTGATGGGAAATTATAATACAGAGGCGAATTCCAAGGCACCCACTGATATTTTCTTAAAGTTTTGGAACTCAAAGCAGTCAAGTCCTTCAGAAAAGAGACCATTATTAGTAACACAGAAAACTCAGAAGCAAGCCCAAAATTCGTAAACAATATTGTTATTAATAACACTAAGAAAAGATCAGTGAGTGTCTTTGAATTTCGTCTCTGCATTATCATTTCCCATCGACTATTTGTTCGAAGAGGAAAATACAGATGACAGGATGGAATTTCTTGCAATTTTCCACTGCGACATGTGCCTCGTCAGGGCTGATGATTGTGATCCTTGTAAACCATTTAGTAAAAAGACCATTATTAATAACAATAGGAAGTTAACAATAACGAGAACGAGAACGCCCATGGATTATAACTTTTCATTGATTGATAAAAGTTTTCAATAGTGGAAATAAGTCACATTCTGGATCAGCAATGGGTTTGTCAGTGGAGGGTCAATAATTTAGTTGGAAGAGCATCCAAATAGTAGATTGGAGGTTCTAGATTCAAGTTCTACTTGATCTATACGAGATGTAATTCGACATATTTTATCAGAGTCAGATTATAAAACCAAGCATCAAGCATCAAGTTCTAGTTGGTTCATATAAGATGTAATTCGATATGTTTTATCGGAGTCAATTTAGGAACCCCAACCCCAAGCATCTGCAAAATAAGCCACAATAGACTAATAATAAAAACCAGAAGCTCAATTGAAGAAGCACTGTTTGAATCCTAATCGCTCCAGTTGCAACTCTAATCGTCTTAAAATTGATCACTGAGATGGATTTGTACTGATTGGATTGGGATTGAGAGATCCAATGACTCTTTGGATCTTTCATTTTTACCTATGTATTAAAAAAACATTTATAACATTTCATTTTGATAGTGTTTTCTTTTATATGGTAGAAATCTTTGCAATTTAACAATAATGGGAACGTCCACGGACTATATGATTATTATTGAGCCGACCTGCTTGTAGACTTCCCTGATAACAGTACTGCTAATTATAATTATCAGCTGGATGATAAAGATTTGAACACAAATTATCAGCAACAACCAGCTATAATTTTGTTGATGAGGATAAGGACTACTGCGACAACGTACTGGGAGGTCATGCTCAGACATCATCTGCATGCACTTATTCTAAACTACCATTCTTCGTTAGCAATTATCTCCCAAATTCACATTTCTACCGAACACTGTACTTATTGTTATTTTTTTTAATATTTGTAGAGAGTGTTTGATGATAATTCTATTCTTAGTGATGTTTGGAGAAAATTTGATGACAAAGATTCACTCATATAAGTGTTGTATTAACTCTTTAATTTGTTTTATGTTATATTTAGATTTTCTGTTTTGAACTTATATTTTTGTTTTGGATGTCACCCCACTCACTTTGAAGATGTACCTATTTATCATTTATTTTTTGAATTATTATTTTTTTATATTAATTAAAATTAGCAATTGTATTTTGGTGTGCAATGGGTACATCAAGGAGGTGTGGAAGGTCAATTAGGGAAAATTTTAGTCTAATTTTTGCATACATTTTTGTAATACATGAGGTCAATGGGTAGGCCATTTAGAAATTGATGTTGTCTATTAAAAAGATTCTCAACAAAGAAGTGATATCTTGAAATCAATTATGCATTCATTTATAGGGTTCCAAACATCACAAGAAAAACCTCTCAGTCAGGAAGATAATTAAGGTCCATGACCAAAAATCTCACATTTTTGAAATAGGGAGACAGGGAAAGATATAGAGGGACAAAGAGAGGAGAGAGATATGGAGAGAGATGGGAGAGGGGTAGATATAGAGATGGAAGAGATAAATAAATAAAGAGGGAGAGAGAAGGATTATAGATAGAGATAAGAAGGGATATATAGAGAGGTAAAGAGATGGAGATACAACAATAGAGAGATAGAGGGAGAGATGGAGAGACAATGATATAGAGATAGAGGTAGAGATGGAAGAAGAAAAATGGAGGGATAGAGATAAAGATGCAAAGATATATAAATATCTAGAGGTCTAGGAAGAGGGATGCAGGGAGGGAGAGGGATGAGTGGTTAGAGAGAGGGAGATATGTCTAGCAATAGAGGGGGAAGAAGATAGAAGTAGAGGGATAAATAAATATAGAAAGAGATAGGGATATATATATATATATATATATATATATATATATATATATATATATATATATATATATATATATATATATATATATATATATATATATATATATATATATATATATATATATATATATATATAGGGAGATAGTATTCTTGGCAACTTCATAATTTATTACTCATTTTTAACTAATTTTGATGGTTGATAGAGAGTTGCTCAATGTTTCTATCTCAACATTTTAATCAAAAATTAGAAATTGGATGCAATAGAAGTAGACCAGCAATATTTGAATTGGGTTGTCCTAAAATGTTTATGTATACATATCATTGAATGCTACTAAACCATCCATTTTATTGTCCTGCTAGTTGTATGACCATAGTATGTCCTTTATTTGCGAGTTCATCCTATGCAACTTTGTACTCTTTACCATTTACAATAATTTTTATTTTTTATTTTGATATGATTAAGATATTGGCACGTTTATGATATTGTCTTCAGAAAGGGGGAATTTGGATACTTTTCACTAACAATAAAACCCCATTAAGGATTCAAAATATTTGGAATGGAACATTGAAAAATGTGTGCAATGCTTAGGTGGTAAGGATCCAATACCTATGAAAGTGTAAGTGTACAATCAAGGAGGTATAGTATCAAAGTTATGAGTGTTTCCTAAAATGATCACTCTTGCTGAATTTTTAGTTTTTTATTGAAATAAATGGGGGAATCGCTCTCAACCCTTATAATGAAGAATAAAAAACCATCAATACCATAGGCTTGTCGAACAAGCTAGCAAAGCTAGGATGACAAAGAAAAGTTTATAACTACCACATACAAATAACCATTAACTTTAAGTCCAAGGACAACATAACTAAAACAATAGAAACCAAAAAAAACAAATAAAATAAGAAATATGAAGACTATAAAATATAAAGTCTCGGTCTTCAACAATCTAGTCCAAAGTAGCCTCCCAAACCATCAAAAATGTCATCTTCTTCATTTTCTTTTTGTCTTCATCTCTACCCTTAGGAACACTTTTTTTCACCTTTTTATCAGTCTTACTTTCCACAGGGACATTTTAACAACAAACATATGAATCAAATTACTATTAACCCTAACTAGCAGTTTGATGGATTTTTCAAGTTTAATAAGTCTTTAACTATTCCTTTCACAATCAAGGTAGTTCTATGGTGTTTCTAAATTCTCAAAACTAACCCCAAGATCTTCTAGCTCCACAATAAGAACTTGCCAATTCTGATATATTTCTTCCTCACTAGTGGCCCCTTTGTCTTTAGGCTCCTCATTCTCCTCATTGCAATAACCTTTTAGAATATCAAGCCCCTCTAGGGCTTCATTAGAATATGTTTAATAAGGTGGTGAGATGGAAAATGATTCCTTAAACAACAATAATTAATTATATGACCATTTTTATTGTTCAAAAACACACAAAGGATAAGAGTATTATTGGCATTTCATGCCAATCTTGTAATCCGTCAATTACTTCTAATATCAAGAGATCATAAATAGATCATTTTTATCTTGCCTTAGCCAAATGCCTTAGTTAAAAAACTAAAATTGGCTAAGTTTTAGTCTTGTTGGTGAAAAATTATTGTTTGAAACCTATGCCATGTCCTAATGAGGTTTTCAAAACCTTACTCAATCTTGAAAATTTTTCCCATCAATTTTTTCTTTCATTGCTAGAAAATTCTTTTGTTTCAAAACCTTGGTTGACCCCGATAAGGTTCTCAAAAAACTTCCTTAACTCAGACAAAGTTATTTAAAAATTATTGAATTTATCTTTATGTCATTTTGGTCTTTTGAATTGGTTTTCAAATGATCATCAACACTTAAAAAGGTTTTAACAACAATTTCAAATCTTGACTTAGAGCTTAAAACCTTTGAAAAGGTTTGATCCTGGTGTAAATAAGTCTCGAGAGATTATATAGTAGACCTTTGACAAGTTAAAGAGGTTTAAAAACCATTCTTAGAGCTTGATAGGGTTCTCAAAACTAATGCAAATACTAATCAACTCTACATCAAGTTTCATTTTAAAATTAGGGTTTGAGGCTCAAGATAGTGTGTTCCACGTGATGACTTCTCATTATGCCATTGAATTTTTAGATGGGACATCTTAGGCATAGTGATGGTCATTTATTTATTTGATCAATGGCCTCTTTTTAGTCTTGCATTGTAGTCCTCTACACTATTCAAGAGCCCACTATCTTTAGAATCAATGGCCAATATTCAAATTCCAATGCTATGATAGTGTTCTCTTGTCTGTCACAAAGCTAGACACATCAATAAAATTTTAATTGCTCTCAACTATCCTAGCTACCTTTTCTTAGGCCCAATGTTTAGAACAATACAATAAATTTTATTCACATGCCTTGTTGAGGTCTTTTTGTCTAAAATGAGATGTCTAAGAAGATCTCTTGAGGTCAACTTGTTTTAAGTGATTGCCCATCCTTAGCCACTGAAACTAATGGTAATCTAATTGTTTTTTCCCATAGGACTTTCTCCATATATCTAGGATCAAATTGTGTTTGACTAGATTTTGTCCTCTCTTTTGTTAACCCTACCAGAGTTAAGGTTCAAACTCTAATTCTAATATTTATGTAATGTCTAAACTATAAAGCCAAGTTGGTAATATTTTGGGTGTTATTTCTTTCAGTTCTTTATGTAGTTAGTCCTTTGTCAATGTGATTTGACATATTCCTTCATGTTAATAAAAATTTATCATTTTTATCTAGTATCTTCTTCAAATAAGCTATGTAAATATATGTTACCTTCATTTTTTAATGCATTTTCCTTGTTTTCCAAGCCCATATGTTGTGTTAATCATGTTCATGGATAATGGGCCATAAAATTGTAGAGGCCCACCCAAATTACTATTCTATTGTTGAAGGGCTTCAGGGTGGGTGGGGAGAGGTTGCATAGTTAGCAATCAAGTGGATTTCAGGGTGTGCATGGGGGTCGTACCTATTTTTTGGGGGTGGATGGTAGGTAGAAATGCACTCCATTTAATGAGTTATACATTAGAATGAGACTTAATGGATAGAGGCATGTTGTGATAGTCTTCTAGGGGATGGGCTTTGTCACGTCTTCCCCTTCTAATATAAATATGATTATGTAAGTCTTTCTAGTTATTTTGATTGATGTTTTGTGTTTCTCTAGGAAACAAGAAAAAACTTTAATCTAAGTGCAACACCCCAGTTTTTATTTTTTGCAACTTTTCTCTCCCCTTTCCTTCTACAAGATATAGAGTAGGATTATAGTATCATTTCTAAGTATTTGGTTGGTTCGATACTTTGCATCTAGATTTGAGAGGAAGCTAACCTTCTCTAGATATTTGATTTCATTTTCAAGGTCCCATAACTTCAGGTTGCTTTGATTGTGTCATTGGAATGCTAGATTCAGTGTCCAGTAGGGTGCAATTCCTTGTGACAATAGAATGGTAAAATGCCAATTGCATAGATAGACAATTAGTTCAAGTAAATGTTAGTGATGTGATCATAAGCACTATAATTTTCAAAGAGATTATATTGTATAAATTTAAAATAAAAATATGTTTTCTAATAGCTAAAAATTTGACTATGAAATAAGTTATGAGATTAGGAGCACTTTGATTGCCAGGTAATCATAAAAAAGGTTATTATAGTGCTTATTCAAAAAAGTGGCTAAGAGTATGTAGTAAAAGAGACAAAAGGGTGCTTTAAGTAGGAATTTTTATTCTTTACATATATTTTCAGTATTCCTATGTATGTTTTCTAAATTATTAATGTAATTCATTTACTTCGTATTTGGAAAAGAAAATAAATAATGAAAATTTATCAAATAATATTAGGGTAAATAAATAACCTAATAAATCACTAATAAATACACCTAAAAACAATTAGGTATGATTGCTATTGTTACTAAAATAAATGTCCATTTAAATAAATCAAAATAATGATACTAAATTCTACACCCGATGAAGTTTTTGTGATAAATGTCACAATTTTAATAGTAATTTGGGAATTATTAAAAAATATTTATATTTTTTTTAATTTTCTCCAAATATGTACCTATGGAAGTCAATATGAAATCTACTCTTAGATCTTAACTCTGGATGGTTTGTTCTCTAAAGTTTGGACACCTTAATATCTTGAATTTTATACTTGAAAGAAGTGGTGTTGATAGTCATTATTTAAGAGGTTGGTAGGAAAGAATTTTTTTCCTTTTGTCAAGCCCATGCTGACAATACATGGAATTAACCAAAGGCAACAAGAAAATCTATAGATTTTTAGAATATTAATGTAATATGATGATGCAATATAAATTTTGTAGTGTCCAAATCTAGAAAAATATCTATTGTAGTGGTCAAATATCTCAATAGAGGCTCCAAGAAAGTCAAAGACATATTGAACTTTGAATATAATTCTTTAAATTATTTAAAGATAATATTTTTTTTATCATTCAAGTTCGTAAGATAAAATATTTTTATCATTCAAGTTCTTTTTATATGGACACTGTCTTTGCCTTTAACTCATCAATTCATTATAACTTCATAGATTTTTAAAAACTAATAATTAACATTAATGATAAACATACTACTTGAATGTATGCATTTAGTATATTGTTATAAAATGAAAGATACATCGTTTAGTTTATTTTTATTTTAAATTAATAACAAATGTGTCAAATGGTGCTATAATGTGACACAAAATTGATATTTCTTAATGCTCAACTTTTGATTTTAAAGCAATACATCAATCTACTAATCAACAGTTTATTAGTAATCATCAATGAAATATTAGATTGTATATATTCTTCATCTCTAATATGGCTGGTAAATAAAAACTCTTTAGTGTAAATATTATTTTTCTATCTTAGATCAATAAGAGATTAGGTAGCTGACATGCATTTTAAGGTACTAAATACATATAGTGAATCATAATAATTATTTGATCAGATTTTGTCAAAAAATAAACAACAATTAATGAAGTAGGATGAAAGGTTGTTGTAACATTAATTTTAATTAATGCCCCACAAAACATGATTTATCTTGGGGTATATGTAATTTTTTACTTGACTATTAGTTAGTGCATCAAAACAATTTACATTTACATTGACCCATTTAACCTTGATCATAATAGTCATATATAAGGTAACGTGTCTTGTATGTATGGACCATGGATGATTTTGTAGAATAGCATTTAACTTCATAGAACTTGTGTTTCATGAAATCCAATGGATGGATAAGAGGAAGACTAATCAAATTGATGCTTAACAAACTTTGACTAACATCATCTTATGATTATTTTTGTTTAGTAAAGTTCATAGAATCATTTAATTTGAATGTAAGGAAAATTAGGAGGTGTAAAAAATTGATTAAAATTTCATTCAGGTCACTATCTTTCATAAATTATTTGATTTATGATATTTTGAAGGTTATGCTGAAGAATTTTTATTTCATGATCACTGAAAAAAATTCTCCTTGGAAACTTAGATTCCACTATTTTCACATGTGTGCAAGGTCAACAAAAGAAGTAGGCATATTTATTTTTTGATAATTTATTTTGGCTTAAGTAGTTCCTTAATCAAGATGTTTTATAATGATCGTGTATGGGAGTAATAACTTAAAACATAAGGGTCATATAATATTATAACATTGTCATTAATATGGTCATGTTTCTCTAGGAACACTCAAATAGGTTGTATATAGAAAAGAAAAGATTCTTTTTTTTAATATTACTTGTAATGCCTGCCAAAATACCTTAATGAAATATAACCACAAAGATTTTCTTTTTCAAATACTCTAATGCAACACATAAGAATAACGTAGATAACACATAACATTATTTTAACACCTTTAACCATGTATATAACCAACTCTTAACATGATCATAAGAACATAATACACAAGAAAAATGAACCACATCTCATCTCCTACATTACCTAGGGTATCTCAACGCCATTACTCAAGTAACAACACCATAAACATAACCCCATCATATCTAATCTAAATTTAAATCCTATAATCATCCCATCTAGAATCATAGTAATATGTTAGTTGAGATGAGAGGGGGGGCGGGTGAATCATAAAAACTTACAATCCAATATATTCAACAGATTCAACCTCGGTAGCTTATACTTCAGAATATGTAACCAAAACTGTAAAACATTCAATACTTATAAATACATACACTTAAACATCATAACACATATAACACCAGATTTAATGTGGAAACCCAAATAGGGAAAAACCACTGTGGGATTTCAGACCCACTAAGAAATATACCCTTCTAGAGTATGCTCAGTTAAAAGCAAATCCTATTAAAGATTACAAACACATGGCCAGATGTGACCAGATTAAGGGATTTCCCTTAGACTTGTTAGAAGTGACCTTGTCAAAGGATTTCAAACACTCATTTAGAATGTTACCTTGCTAGAGGGTTTACAAATAAGACTGTTAGGTCCACTCAGTTAAGAGATTTCCTATCACTTACAAAACAAATAACAGTAATAAATTATATCTGCAACTTCACATCTGAAATGCTAAAGCAGATTCTATTTGCTCAAAACAATCTTGTCATAAGACTTATCTAGTCCCTTGTTGGGCTTGTTGGGCTTCTCAATTTGTTCTTCAATTAGATCTTCAAGCTTCTGAGCTCAGTAAACAATCCTATAGCATCACAGTGCATACATTTTCCCGCATCCATTGTTTATCAACAATTCCTCATTTATAAACAATTTCTAACCGCTTAATCTCCTTGATCACATCTCCCATGATCAATATTAGCCATCAGATCATTAAACTGGACTAGGTTCAATGAATCCTTTGATCTGAAAATGTTTTACCTCACCTTGGAACTTGCATTCCTTCCTAGGAACTTGAGCTAGGTTATTGCGGTTCAATCTGTGTTGTAGATTTTCCTCTTGATTTTCATTGCCGTAGATCCTTAACAAAAACTTTTTGCACAACATACCAATCATTTGTTCATCTCCAGCTCATCAGCATCCTACATTAAATAATGCTTTTATCCATCCAATGCTATCTATTATAACTCGGTTGTTACTCGGTTAATACTGAACTTCGCTCGGTAGACATTCTGCCTTCTTTAATTGATATCGATAACCTTAGGGTTTACCGACTAGGTACCTTAGGGTTTACCACCTAGGTTCCTTGCTCGGTGACTTATTTCTCCCCTTTATTATCACATTCTTTCTGTGTCACTTACCGACCTCCTAATACTCATCAACACATACTTCTCAAGATATGGCAACATCATACTGAATCAAAAAATCAATTTCTTGACATCAATGACAAAACAATATTATTAAGACAATAATCATCCATCTTCAATTATATCAATAATCTTCAACAACCTTCTCAATATCCTTATTGAAATGCCAACAATCTCCCCCTTTGGCATTGATGGCAAAACCAACTTTAAGTGGCAATACCAACTTGATTTGTTCCAAATGATTCAGATTTAGATTGTTGTTAGACTTTTCTTGAAGTCTTCTCCCCCTGTCATTAGTCTTCTGATGTTTTCTCCATTTTGTCTTCTCCCCCTTTGACAACAATGCCAAAAAAAAGATTCATGGTTTCTTCCCCTGTGAAGTGATTTGCCTTGCTGTGTTACACATGTATCAACTCAATCTTGATTCACTATTTCCTGCACACCTTTAGAAAACCTCCTAAAGTGCATAAATCAGCATCAATCCACAAATAATATTTTATAGAGTCATCAAATTGATGCTTTCACTGAACTCTGTCAGTGAGTAGAAGATAGGGGTAGGACCACTAACTTGCTTGTGAGATACTCAAAAGTGTCCCTTGGCAATAACTTTGTGAAGATGTCTGCTATTTGCTCCTTTGAACTGATATATTCCATCACAACTTTCTTCTCTTAAACTTCTTCTCTGAGATAATGATACTTTATAGAGATATGTTTTGTCTTAGAGTGCATTACCGGATTCTTTGAAATGTTAATGGCACTAGTATTATCATAGAATATAGTAACTGGCTTGGTAACTTTCTCATTTATACCTTCCAACAGTTGCTTTATCCATGCTATATTTGTACAATTCAATGCTGCAGCGACATATTCAGCTTCGGATGTTGATTGTGAAATGCATCCTTGTTTCTTGCTAAGCCAACTTACTAGTCTATCTCCCAAGAAGAAAGCTCCACCACTTGTGCTTTTTCTATCATCAATGTTTCCTACCCAGCCAGCATCAGTATAGACTTTTAGGTCAAAAATATTTCCTTTTTGATATGCTAAGCCATAATCTTCAGTGCCTTGTAGGTATCTAAAAATTCTCTTGATTGTTGTCATATGTGTTTCCTTGGGATTTGCAGAAAATCTTGCAACTATACCTACTGTATGTGCTATATCTGGTCTGCTATGAACCACATATTGCAACTTTCCAATCATAGATCGGTAAAGTGTCTCATCAATAGATGCAGATTCATCATTCTTTGATAGTTTACAGTTGGTAGTCATAGGAGTACTTATAGGTTTAGAATCCTCCATTCCAAATTTCTTTAGGATTTCCTTTATATACTTGGATTGAGTAATGAAAATCTCATTTTTCATTTGCAGTATCTGTAAACCAATAAAATACTTTATTTACCGATTAATGAAATCTCAAATTCTTTGCACATTTCATTTCCAAAGTTCTTGCATAGGGAGTCATTTCCACAAAAAATAATATCATCAACAAATATGGTTGAAAGCAGTATACCATTGTTCTCATCATTCTTCATATACATGTTGTTGTTTTCACTTGTCCTTATAAATCCAATCTTGATCAAATAAGAGTGTAGTCTTTCATACCATGCTCTAGGTGCTTGCTTTAGACCATATAATGCTTTGTTTAATTTACATACCTGATCTTTACTCTTGTCTTCAACAAATGCTTCAGGTTGTTGAATATAAACTTCTTCTTCTAATATACCATTCAAAAATGCAGATTTAACATCCATTTGATATACCTTGAAATTTTTGAAAGCAGCATATGCCAACAATGTTCTTACTCCCTCAAGTCTAGCCACAGGTGCAAAAGTCTCACCATAATCTATTCCTTCTTCTTGAGCATAACCTTTGCAAACTAGTCTTGCTTTGTTCTGAATGACCTCACCTTTTTTATTTAGCTTGTTTCTAAAAAATCCACTATACTGATTACATTTTTGTCCTTCGGTCTTGGGACCAATGTCCATGTTTCATTCTTTTTGATTTGATCAATCTCTTCTGTCATAGCATTTACCCAATCTCCATTGTTAAATGCCTCTTTTACTATTCTCGGTTCAAATTCAGATATTAGACATGTGTTTTGTCTCAGTTTGTTCCTTGTCATCACTGGATCATCCTTATCTCCTATAATCTGACTTGATCCGTTATTTCTTTTGACATATTTGGCTAATATAGGCTCATCAGGCTCTGTATGATCTTGTTCATCACTCGGTAACTGGATATTATCTTCATTTTCTTCAGCAACTTTCTCGGTAGGACTTCTCAGTTTAACATAAACAAATTCTTCATAATTTTTTGGTTCTTTGGAATTTCCTTCATCATTTCTTTCTACAAATTCATCAATTTTCACATTTGCACTTTCTACTATTTTGTTAGATGATCTGATCAGACATTTAAATGCTTTACTTCTTGAAGAATAACCAAAAAATGTTCCTTCCTCGCTTTTCTAATCAAACTTTCCATTTTTGTCATCTTTGTGAACATAACATCTACTTCCAAAGATTTTAAAATAACTTACATTAGTTTCTTGTCATACCAGATTTCATATGGTGTCTTCATAGTTCCTTTCTTTAGTTGTACTCGATTCAGGGTGTAAATTGCAGTGCTGATTGCTTCTCTCCAAAATGTTTGAGGTACCTTCTTTTCTATCATCAGGGTTGTGGCACAACCTACAATTGATCTGTTTCTTCTCTCAGCTATCCCATTTTGCTGAGGTGTTCTCGGTGTAGACACTTGCCTTTTTATACCATGATCATTGCAGAATAAGTTAAATTCATCAGAAGTGAACTCTCCTCCTCTATCAGATCTAAGACATTTCAGTTGTCTTCCTGTTTCATTTTCAACTCTTGCCTTGTACCATTTAAACATTTGAAAAGCTTCTGATTTTTCTTTTAAAAACATAACTGACATCATCCTTGAGTAATCATCCACAAATAATATGAAATATTTATCACCATAATAACTTTGAACTTTCATGGGACCACAAAGATCAGTGTGTACTAGATCTAAAATTCCTTTAGAAGTGTAGGACTTACTTGTAAAGCTTGATCTTGTCATCTTACCCATCTGACATCCTCAGCACATAGCATTCTCAGGTTTTTCCAAGCTCGGTAGACCTCTTACTCGGTGCTTCTTATTTATTTTGATCAGGTTATCAAAATTTACATGACAAAACCTTTTATGCCATAACCAGGTATCATATATTTTAGCATACAGACAATTGTTCTTAGTTGAGTCAAGATGAAATGTGTTACCTTTTGTTTGTGTCCCGGTAGCAGCTAGCTTTCCATGTTTGTCATGAACTTTGACACATCCCTTTTGGAATTCTATTCAGTATCCTGTATTGTTTAGCTGTGCTACACTCAACAAATTGTATTTCAAACCTTCAACCCAGTATACATCATCACATTTAGCATTGTCAAGAAGTGTTATAGATCCTTTACCTTTCACCGGACATGGTGCATCATTACCGAATCTTACATAACCTCCATCATAGTCTTCTAATTTAACAAACTTGTGTTTATCACTTGTCATGTGATGTGAGCATCCACTATCTATGATCCAAGAATCATTTTTTTTTATGTGAGATATTAGAGCTTTTTCTTCATACCTTTCTTCATCTGATCCATCTTTGATGGCCACATAAACAACTTCCTTTGTACTAGTTCCATTAGATTTATCATCGTTGGATTCCTCATCAACTACTAGGCATGTCTTTCTATCTTTCCTTTTGAAGTCTCGGTGTCCTCTGTATTGGTTATCTTTCTGTCTATCATCTCGGTAGTCTCTCTTTTCACTAGATTCTTTGTCAGGATAGTTAGAAGCCATATGTACTATTCTATCACAGTTAAAACATTTTAAAGGTAGCTTTCCTTTATACTTACCTTTTCCTCTTGGTAACCTTCTGGCTAATAATGCTTCAAACTCTTCTTGCTTTTTGATTTCTTCATATAGTTTGTGTACCTCTTCCATGTTTTTGCAAAATCTTTCACTTGCTCCACTGTGATTTCCTTCAGTATACTTATACATTCTATCATTGTAATCATCGGATTCACCAATATGAAAAGAACTGAATGCAGATTCAAGTTTATTTACCGAAGACCCATTGTTATCAAAATTACTTAACTCAAATGCATGTAGCTTACCAATAGTAGCATCCAAGGAAACTGGCATATTTGGTACAAACCTTAGTTCATTGATTGCAAAGACTCGAATGGCATAAGCAAGTAGAAGTGTTCTAAGCAACTTACTTCTTACATCCTTTTCTTCAATAGTTCCTCCTGCTCCTTTGATTTGATTGATAGTCTCCTTTAACCTTGTACTGTATTGAGTTATGTTCTCACCTTCATTCATTCTCATGGATTCAAGTTGACCTCTTAGGCTATCTACTTTTTCTCTCTGAACATGTTCATCGCCACCATACATAGATATGAGCTTGTTCCACATCGCTTTGGCATCATTGCAGCCTTCTAGGTCATTAAACTCTGAGTCGGTTAATGCAGATGTTATTTCAATCATAGCTTGAATATGTTCTTGCTTTTCCTTTATCTCCTCCATTGTCATCGGGTTGGTGTTGGGTGCTATGTAATCATTCTCTAGATAATATGTTGCATATTCTTCAATTCCTGATAAGTGCAGCTTCATCCTTTTCTACCATGTGGAGAAACTAGACTTGTTCAGCTTTGGTGCATCCCTTTTGTACATCTTTGGATCTTTGCCTCAAGTACCTTTAAACTTTTCTTCCGGAGTCCAAAGCTTTGATACCAATTGTTAGTTGAGATGAGAGGAGGGGGGGGGTTGAATCATAAAAACTTACAATCCAATATATTCAACAGATTCAACCTTGGTAGCTTACACTTCAGAATATGTAACCAAAACTGTAAAACATTCAATACTTATAAATAGATACACTTAAACATCATAACACATATAACACCAGATTTAACGTGGAAACCCAAATAGGGAAAAACCACTATGGGATTTTGGACCCACTAAGAAATATACCCTTCTAGAGTATGCTCGGTTAAAAGAAAATCTTGTTAAAGATTACAAACACATTGCTAGATGTGACCCGATTAAGGGATTTCCCTTAGACTTGTTAGAGTCTTGCACTTTGTTAGAAGTGACCTTGTCAAAGGATTTCAAACACTCATTTAGACTGTTACCTTGCTAGAGGGTTTATAAATAAGACTATTAGGTCCACTCGGTTAAGAGATTTCCTATCACTTACAAAACAAATAACAGTAATAAATTATATCTGCAACTTCACATCTGAAATGCTAAAGCAGATTCTATTTGCTCAAAACAATCTTGTCATTAGACTTATCTAGTCCCTTGTTGGGCTTGTTGGGCTTCTCAATTTGTTCTTCAATCAGATCTTCAAGCTTCTAAGCTCAGTAAACAATCTTGTAGCATCACAGTGCATACATTTGCCTGCATCCATTGTTTATCAACAATTCCTTATTTATAAACAATTTCTAACTGCTTAATCTCCTTGATCACATTTCCCATGATCAATATTAGCCATCAGATCATTAAACTAGACTAGGTTCAATGAATCCTTTGATCTGAAAACATTTTACCTCACCTTGGAACTTGCATTCCTTCCTAGGAACTTGTGCTAGGTTATTGCGGTTCAATCTGTGTTGTAGATTTTCCTCTTGATTTTTCATTGCCGTAGATCCTTAACAAAAACTTTTTGCATGACATACCAATCATTTATTCATCTCCAGCTCATTAGCATCCTTCATTAAATAATGTTTTTATCCATCCAATGCGATCTATTATAACTCGGTTGTTACTCGGTTAATACTGAACTTTGCTCGGTAGACATTCTCCCTTCTTTAACTGATATCGATAACCTTAGGGTTTACTAACTAGGTTCCTTGCTCAGTGACATAATACAGTATTAAAATTATAATCAACAACATGTGTAGGATATCAAAGCAATCAAAACAACATGATCTCATCATTGTCTAACTCGGTAATAGTTGCCCAATGAATAACTTATTTCTCCCCTTTATTATCACATTCTTTCTGTGTCACTTACCGACCTCCTAATACTCATCAACACATACTTCTCAAGATATGGCAACATCATACTGAATCAGAAAATCAATTTCTTGACATCAATGACAAAACAATATTATTAAGACAGTAATCATCCATCTTGAGTTATATCAATAACCTCCAACAACCTTTTCAATATCCTTATTGAAATGCCAACATAATATACTCTTTTACATTGCCTTAATGCATATACAATACAATCACAATCATTATGGTATGATGAAAGAATAAGGATTCGCTCAACTTACTAAGAGGGAGGATTGAATCAGTAGATAGAAAACTAATATAAAATTTTACCAATCTCAGAATTAACCTCTCAAAGAAAACTATAAACTGACAAGTTAAACCACTAAACTATAAATGCAATGTCATTGTCAAGATTAAACGGTCAAGTTAAACCAGTTGTCTATTACAACAGATTAATAGTAAACAACTTGAAACTCACAAACATCCAAATACTTTACTGAAATAAGTAAAACTCATTTCAAATTGATGTCGGTTACCATAACTTATCAAAGTGGATTAAGTAGTTAAGAAAATCAGCCATAGAAAACATAACCACAAAAACATTCACAACTTGACACAATATTTTGACGTGGAAACCCAAATGGGAAAAACCATGGTGAGAGGAGACTCACAAGATAAATATTTGAACTCTTTTGAAGTTCACCCTGTTAGGAGCCAAGCCTGTTAAAGCTTTACAAAAAATCCTGTTAAGAACATATTCTGTTAGGGACCACTTGGTTAAGGGATTGACTATAATGCCTTGTTAGAAGCAATACCCTATGAGGAGTAACCTTGGTAGAGGATTTGAAATCCAAGCTAATGGACCACCTAGTTAGAGGATTTGAATAACACCAAGCTTGTTAGAGCTTACCTAGTTAGTGGATTTCAACTACTGTAATTGTTATACAACAATAGGGGTTTGTTGATCTGTTTGAATAGCACTACACTTGCTTGTTCAAATACTTTTCATGCTCCTATTTTCCTTTACACAAACTATAGATACATCATCTGGTTCGGCAATCACACACTCAATTGAAACTTTGCCAACTCTGAAACAAAACAACTCATCGACCTTATAAACAAATCAATTAGGTCAGTAACACAACAAAAAGCTAATTCTCTCATAGAGATTACAAACAAGTCGGTTCAAGTATGACCGTTGGATTAGATAACAATATTTGCACATCATTCAAGAAATCCTCAACCACTCCTTGATCACCGCTTCATTGAACTCAGTAACTCATCACGTGCTTTGCATTACATGCAATATACTTGAACATTCCCTAGACAAAAACTATTATCTCAATGTACCAAAAACACTTTGAAACTCTCTTCATACAACATGCATATGTGTCATAATCATTACTACTCATCATCAAATCATAAACCAATACAACCAATTTACCAAACTTAATCAGTTAGGGTTTACTGATTCAACTCTCCAATACTTGGCAATACTAGTTCACTCCACAAACTCACCTACTAGTTACAGTTTCCTTCACTAGCTCTTCCTACTAGTTACAAAACAATATCATTATCGGTTACAAAACAATATCATTACTGGTTACAAAACAATATCATTATTGGTTAATTGAGATCAATGACAACATAATAAATCATTAATGCAATCTTCATGCAAATTCCAACAATCTCGCCCTTTGGCATTGATGGCAATACAAATATCAATACCATTGATTATTGTGAATGTGAATAGGAATCCTGGTTTACATTTTACCATGTACTCTCCTTGTCTTCATCTTGTCTTTAGATAGTACTCACATGTAGATATTCTCTTTGAATTCTTCTTCCCATAATCACATAGTTCTTCTCCCCCTTTGACAACAATGTCAAACTTCATTGTTCAACATGAAGAACCTACAACTTGATGCTCCCCCTATGGAATAACTCCACTTCTTCATCAATCCTACTGTAAAATTCTGCAAGTATCTCCAGGATTGATGTACACTACATCATGCTCAATTTACCTCATGAATGGGTACAATCCCTAGCTAACTTCTAAGATACTCAAAAGTAGTCTTAGGCATAGGTTTAGTAAAGATATATGCAAGCTGCTCCTTGGTAGAAACATGATCCAAGATCACATCTTTACTCTGCACTTTTTCCCTCAAGAAATGATACTTTAATTCGATATGCTTGGTTCGTGCATGCAAAACAGGGTTCTTGGAAATATTTATGGCACTGGTATTGTCACATAAGATCTTTATAGGTTCTGAAAACTTCATCTTAAAACCTTCCAAAATGCGCCTCATCCAGATAGCCTGGGTACAATTCATATAAGCTGCAACATACTTAGCTTCAGCAGTAGATTGTGATATACAACTCTGCTTCTTTCTACTCCATGAAACAAGTCTTTCTCCAAGAAAGAATGCTCCACCAGTTGTGATTTTCCTATCATCAACATTACCTATCCAATCTGCATCTGTCTACACCTTCAAATCAAAGTTACCTTTATATGGATACCATAATTCATAGTCAATAGTGCCTTTCAAATATTTGAATATCCTCTTGGTTGCTATCAAATGTGTATCCTTTAGATTCTTCTAAAATCTAGCAACTAGACCAACTACATGAGCTATATCCGGTTTGTTGTGAATAACAGTGTAATTTTCCAATCATTGACCTGTACTTTTTTTCATCAACAGATGTGGCTACATCTTCCTTAGACAAATTACAACATGTAACCATTGGTATCCCAACTAGTTTATAGTCAGTCATACCAAATGTATTTAATACCTCTTTCACATACTTAGACTGTGTGATGAAAATACCACTCTTCATTTGCTGAATTTGCAAGCCTATGAAAATTTTTATCTCTCCCACTAGAGACATTTCAAACTCGCTTTTCATTTCATTTGCAAATTCATTGCTCATGTCATCATTGCCTCCAAATATGATATCATCTACAAACACTTCACTAACCAGTATCTTATCTCCTTCAGATTTGAGATATATGTTGCTATCTTCACTGATTCTCTGAAATCCTATCTTCATCAAGTGTGAATGAAGCCTTTCATACCATGCTCTCATTGCTTGCTTTAATCCATATAATACCTTGTGAAATTTGCATACCATGTCTTTCTCATCAGTCAAAGCATAACCATCTGGTTGCTCAATGTATACTTCTTCTTCCAGTATTCCATTCAAAAAGGACTTCACATCCATCTGATATACTTTGAATCTCTTATGTACTACAAATGCAAGTAAAGTTCTTACACCTTCCAGTCTATCAACTAGTGCAAAAGTCTCACCATAATCTTCTCCTTCTTCTTGTGCATAACCTTTGCAAACCAGACTGGCTTTGTTTCGAACTACTACACCATCTTCATTCAGCTTGTTCCTAAATACCCACTTAGTACCTATCACATTTTTATTTACCGGTCTCGGTACTAGGGTTCATGTGTTGTTTTTATCAATTTGTTCAATGATGGCTAAGTATTGTGTTGTCATTGATGTAAACAATATTTTTGTAGTCATCTAAATCTTGGAATCCAAACCGATAAGGTATAAGCTGTACAGAAGTTAGTTTACCAGTGAATCAGCAAATAGGTCCTCAACCAATAAATAGAGACAGAGTTGCATTCATGCAACCGATACAGGCGATTGATGAAGAGTTGGATGATGCAGTTTTAAAGAAATGATGGAGACAGGTATTTAGAGCTATGCTTGTGACCGCATTGGTAGATTCAACTCGAGATTTGATGTATAGAGTAGGCATTCTGATGAACACTCAAATGGTAATGATAAAATCGCTTAAATCGGTACACTGACACAAGTTTTGTCTTGTTTCTGGTTTGTTATATCGGTGGCTGACATAAGTTTGGCATTCAATGTTAGTTTGCCTAGATTCATTGAACCTAGGAAATTGTTTGAAGGTCCTAGCCGACTAAGTTGATGTCTATAAAAAGTGTGATGAGTTATGAATGCATGTATGAGATCGAAGGCAAATATTAAGATTTTGATTGTGTGGTGATTAGTGAAGCTCCGTATTGATGTGTTCTTGAAGTTTTGAGGATTTAAAGAAGATATTATCAGACACAAAGGTGTTACATGAAGATCATTTGACTGTTGTTTTCCTAACAGTTTGCAGTAGTAAATTCCCTAACCAAGTAGGTCTTGATGGGCCTTAATTTGTAAATCCCCTACTAGGATAGGTCAACATTTGAGTGTTAAATCCTCTTGCAAGTTTGATCCTAACAGGTTAAATCTCCTAACAGGGCTCATCATATTAAATCCCTTAACCAGGTGACTCCTAACCAGGTTTGCTCCTAACAAGGCATATTTATATGACCTTAACCGGTCAAGATTTCTATTCTACAAATAGTGAATCTTGTGGGTATTAACTCCCACCGTGGTTTTTCCCTTTTGGGCTTCCATGTATAAATCTCTTCTATTATGTGGAATTTATTTTATTGGGCATTAGTTTATGTGGTGATATTCCTCTTATTCTTGTTGTTTTAAGTTGTTTAAGTTGGTGATTAGATTCATATTATTTTTTATTACACTGATTCACCCCCCCCTCTCAGTGCCTTATAATTTTATCAATTGGTATCAGAGCCAAACTTCTTTGAGGCTTAACCGCTTGAGAAGGATTCATAAGGTAGACATAAGGGATATGAGTTATAGAGAGATGTCTAATAAACTTGTAGAAACTGGGGAATCCCTAGAAACATTGAGAGGCAAGTCTAAAGCTTCACTCTCTAAGAGAAGAGAGATAACTGAACAATTGTTGGAGGTTTCTGAGAGAAGTTCTTCTAATGAAGAAAACATAGGTGCATTGGTTGATGAAGTGGATAAACTAAATGATGATAAGGATAACTTGAGGAGAGAGCTAGAATCCCTAACCATTCGGATGAATTAGGAACCTCAAGCAAGGAGGGCAGTAGAAGATAAGATCAAAGAGAAATAACATGAGATTTTTAAGATAAATAAGGAAAATGACACTCTATATTGACATTGGCATGAGGAGAGAGAAGAAAAAGAAGAAATAAAGGCAGAACTGGATATGGCAATGTCTCTTAGAGAGACTCTTATGAAATAGGATGAAGACCTTACACAAGAACTTGTTGATGCTAATGAGAAGCTTGCAAAGTTTAACAAAAGTTCTACCATGCTTGATGAATAGATCAAATCACAAAGGATGAATGGTGATACCACTGGGTTGGGATACAATACATTTGAGAAAGGTGAGTCTTCCAGTACTAAGGAAAACATGCATGAAGGTAAATCTATGCCTAAGATTCAGAAATCCATCGGTAAGAAATCCTATAAACTTGTTTCTTTAAATTGTCATAAGCTAGGAGATATCGCTAATCTTTGTAGAAGCAGATCTGATGTTACTAATGGTTACAGACCTAATACATATCAAGGATATAAGCCTAGAACCTTTAATGGTTATTGATACACTTGCAACATGCATGGACATAGAGTTGTTGACTGCACGTATGGAGCAAATATTCTGACACCTCACATGAGTTAGAGGTTTGGTGGTGGTTGGAAAAGAACCTTAAATGACCGAAGAAATCATAATTGGCAAAGACCTTATGCCAACCGATCTATCCCTTATGAGATGGAAAAGAGGATGAATATGGCTTTCACAATCTATCATAACTACGGTCATGTAGCTATGAACTGCAAAAGGACTGGTACAGGCAACATTGGACCTTGGAGAGCATCTGGTTTGGATTTTTATCATTGTCATAAACCGAGACATATTGTAAAGTTTTGCAGAGCTAAGGTGAACCAACTGGTGAATCAATTTGTTGATCGAAAAGGGAAGATAAAATTTTATGTGGAGGAGACCAGAGCTGAAATGAATAGAAGCTGGAAAAAGAAGGATGATGAGAAAAATGAAGACAAACCATCTGAAGATCCTATTTCTTCACCTATTGTGGAGAACCCTTCACTCGAAAACTAAGTTGTTAAACATCTTAGGGGGAGATTAATGTTAGATCTATTTCAGAACCCCCTGAAGGAACATGAGGTGTGTTAAATCTACATACTTTGATACATTATGATATGTGATCAAACTAGTAGGTTTGATGTGTTATGAGAACCAGTATTATGGTGGAAGATATTTTAGGGTTTTATCGGTAATGACATTTAATGCGGTAGATAATGGGAAAATAAAAGGAACTTTTTGAATGTTATTTGTCACATTGCATTCTTGTGGGCACTCAGAGAGTGAATACAGCATATAAGAGTTTGTGTTTGCAGCATTGACAAAGATTTGAAGTGATCTGGTGTGATTTGCGATCAGAAATCGGTGAGAAAGCTTTGTCGGTGTTCAGAACCCTAGTGTAGAAGTGGTAAAAGGCATTTATCCAAAAATCTTGTTATCTGCGTATCTTTCTAAATCATTGAAGATGGACACCCCACATCTATTTAATGTTACTCATAGACCCTATCTTGAATTTTAGAGGCACTCATTTAAGTTTGAGGCAATTGATCCTGTTGGAGCCCTATCGAAAGTTCCTTATGGTGTCTTACATCTTGAAGATGTTAGATCATTTTATCATTACAAACTGGACGATCTTGGTATTGTTGCTATTTTTTATCAGTATAGAGCATTGTGTGATAAGAATGGTATTTTGAAGGAACAATTCAAAAGGGTTACTAAGAAAGGGTTTCACCATGCCCTAAACACCATTAATGATTTTGATAATTAACTTGTGAGATACGTTCTTAGCAGAATTCATGACCAGTTTATGTGGCTTGATCGACCACATAAAATTTCTAAGGAAGCTATTCACGCAGTCAACGGAATTGTGCCACTGGTGAGGTTCCTATACTTAGATCCATTCCTAAGAATGATGTAGAAAATTTAATAGGATCTACATGGGATGGCAAAGAAATGACGGTGAATAATATCAATGATCCGATAGTAAAGTATGCTTCTATGGTTATCGGTTACTAGATATATTACTCTAGCAGGATGAATAGCATCCTTGATGCTGCTATTCACACTACCCATTGGTTGATAAAAGAGGATGTTGATTATGACTTGTTGGAGACATTGAGGATTCAACTAATGTTGAACCTAGAATCCATCATGAAGGATAAAAGGTTAAGGTTCAAATTTGGTCAAAACAACTGGTGAACACACAAACTAAACCTGTGATTATCCTTGATGATGATGATACTGATAATAATGATGATGATGATGATGATGTTACTGACAATGTAGATGTATAGGGTGTTCATGTTCAAATGTCTAAGCAACATGAATAGGAACAAGGACAAGAATAAAAGAAATATGAGGAGTCACCGGTAGTAACTCAAACTGTTGATACACAACCCCCACCGATACATGAAAATGAAAAGGATAAGGAAAGTGAAAAGAAATAGGAAGTAATAAAAGATAAGCCTGAAGATGCAGAGAAGAAGATAGAAGAAAACAAAGAGGACAAGGTAGAAGAGAAAACTGAAGAAAATAAAATAAAGGAAACTAAACCTAAAGCAACACCTTTTTCACTTGATTCCAAAAAGAAAATTGTTGATGATGATGATAATGATGCTATAAGAATCAAAGGACCACTAGACATGGAAAATTTGAGCTCAACTGAGTTGATGGAGATTGAAATTGCCATGCAATCCCAGGCTAAGCAAAAGAGGATGAAAGAACAATAGAAGGAGGCAAAAATAATAAAGAATGTTGTTGAGATTTTGTCTAGTCTCCTACCAGAGACTGATACAAATAATTTTGTTACTCCTATTGATAAGCTTGGAAAACTTGTTTCTGATGTTGGAGAGAAAATTAAATCATTTGAAGATGCATCTTATATTAGTGTTGAGAAGGATTGCAAGAATAAAATAACTAAGCAATTGATGAATGAAATTGACAAAGGTAAAGTTGCCTTGACTGTCAATAAGGACTATTTGAAAGGACTTGAAACCAGAGGTAAAATCCTCTCAACTGTTTCCAAATTTTCATTTTTTTGTGCTGATTTAAAAAGAAGGAGGAAGCTGAGCAAGAAATTGAAGTTCTTAGTGAGTCATTCAAGCCCCTTAATGACTCTATTATCAATTTTGGAAGATTGGTTGTTGAACTTCATCATAAGCTAAAATCTTATGAAAATGAATAGGTTAAAAGGATCAGATCACTCCAGTATTTACAAACACAATTGATACCAAAGGTGGAAATCTTGCAGAGAGCCTATAAACAATCCAAAGCTATCCTTGCAACACCAAAGATGAGTACCATAGATTACATGGAGGAGTTTGCTGGACAAATCAATACACATGTGGAGATAACCGAAACTATTTTGGAGACCTGGAATAATGATTTGAAACAATTAAAGTGTCATTTTAGTGACGCTTTTTTCTAAAATTGCATTGTGACGACATTATAGAATTTATATATGCTAATGCAACTATGATGCACATTTTAATGTAACATGTATATATCTTTTATGTTTTTACTTCTTTATTTGGCGTTGTTGTCAAAGGGGGAGTAATAATTGAAGAGTTTGTTGGCATTGACTGAACTAGTAAAGATTGTTGTTGATATACAACCAGTAAATGATTGATTGGTGAATGTGATGAAGAGATTGAGATTCATTCTTGATGACTAAGTTTTGTGTTGTCATTGATGGCAATAATGTTTTTGTAGTCATCTAAATCTTGAAGCCAACGGGTAAAGTATAACTCGTATAGATGACAGTTTTATAGAGAACCGGTAACTAGGATCTCAATCGGTAAATTGAGAAAGAGTTGCATTACGAGAACCGGCACATGCGATTCATGAAGAGTTGGATGATGTGGTTTTACAATGATGATGGAGATAGGTATTTGGAGCTATGTTCTCAACCGCATTGGTAAATTCAACTGGATAAGTGAGATTTGATGTATAGAGAAGACATTTTGGTGAACACCTAATTGGTAGTGATAAACTCACTTAAATCGGTAAAACAAAACAAGATTTTATTTCTTATGTTGATGGCCAAAATATGTAAAGTGTGCAATGTAATTTTGTCTAGATTCATTGAACCTAGGAAATTGTTCCAAGGTTGTAGCCAACTAAATGTAAAAGTTTATAAAAAGTGTGATGAGGTATAAAGTCGGTATGTGTGTAAAGAGGGAATTTATGAGAAAATATTGTGGAGTTGATTGTGCGGTGTTTTGCAAAGCTCTATATGGATGTGTTATTGAATTTTTGAGGATTTGAAGCAGATCTTATTAGACATAGAAGGTGTTACATGAAGATCTTTTCATTGTTGTTTTCCTAATAGTTTGCAGCAGCAAAATCCCCTAACCAGGTAGGTCCTAACAGGCTTTAATATGTAAATCCCCTAATAGGGTAGCTATGTATTAGACTCTCAAATCCTGTTGTGAGGTTGATCCTAATAGGCCATTGCTCCTAACAAAGCTTATCATTCAAATCCCTTAACTGGGTGACTCTTAATCGGGTCTGCTCCTAACAGGACATAGTTGTAAGACCTTAATCGGTCAAGATTTCTATTTTGTAGATAGTGAATCTTGTGGCTACCAACTCCCACCATGGTTTTTCCTTTTTGGGTTTTCCACGTATAAATCTCTTGTGTTATGTGGAATTTGTTTTATAGGGCATTATCTTATGTGGTGATATTTCTTATATGCTTGATAAGTTTTAAGTTAAAGTTGATTATTAGATTCATATTAATTTTGCTTTTAATGATTCACCCCCCCCTCTCAGTGCCTTATAAGTTCATCAATTGGTATCAGAGCCACACTTCCTTGAGGCTTAACCGCTTGGGAAGGATCCCTAAGGAAGACATGGGGGAAGGAATGAGCTATAGAGAGATGTCCAAAAGACTTGCAGAAATAGAGGAAGCCCTAGAAACTTTGAGAGGCAAGTATAAAGCTTCACTTGCTAAAAGGAAAGAGCTTATTGAACAACTATTGAAAGTCTCTAAAAGAATCTCTTCTAATGAAGCAAACATAGATGCATTGGTTGATGAAGTGGAGAAACTCAATGGTGAGAAAGCTAACCTAATGAGAGAGCTTGAAGCTCAAACCATCTGAATGAGTCAAGAAATTGAAGCAAGGAGGACAATAGAAGACAAGATCAAGGAAAAAGAACATGAGATATTTAAACTAAATCAAGAGGTTGGAACCCTGACTACTTACCTTCAAGAGGAAAAAGAAAAAAAAGAAGAAATAAAGGCTGATCATGATATGGAAATGTCTCTTAGAGAGATTATTATGAAGCAGAATGAAGATCTTACTAAAGAACTTGCTGATGCAAATGAGAAACTTGCTAAGTTCAATAGAAGCTCCACCATGTTGGATGAATAGATCCAATCTCAAAGAATGAAAGGTGATACAACTAGATTGGGTTACAATACATTTGAGAAAGGTGAGTCTTTCAGTACTAAGGACAACATGCATGAAGGTAAACCTACTCCTAAGACCCAAAAAACCATCGGTAAGAAATCCTATAAGCCTATTTGTTTCAATTGTCATAAGCTAGGACATACTGCTAATGTTTGTAGAAGTAGATCTGATGTTGATACTAGTTATAGACCTAATACTTATCAGAGATATGTGCCTAGAAGATTTTAAGGTTATTGCTACACTTGCAATATGCATGGACATAGAGATATTGAGTACAGGTATGGAGCAAATAATCCTACTCACATGAATCAGAGATCTGCTAGTGATTGGAGAAGGAATTTTATTGACCAAAAAAGTACAAATTAGTAGAGACCCTATGCTAACCCGTCTATTCCCTATGAGATGGAGAAGAGAATGAATGTGGTCTGTACAATTTGTAATAACTTTGGTCATGTGGATATGAACTGTAGAAGAAGGAATGGCAGAGGGAATGTTGGACCTTGGAGAGCTTCTAGTATGGCTTGTTTTAACTATCATAAACTGAGACATATGGCAAAGTTCTGCAGAGCTAAAGTGAATAAACCGATGAATCAATCTATTGATCGGAAAGGGAAGATAAAAGTTGATGTGGAGGAAACTAGAGATGGAATAAATAGAATCTGGAAAAAGAAGGGTGACGAGATAATTGAAGTCAAACCATATGAAGATCCTATTTCTTCACCCAGTGTGGAGAACCCTTCACTGACAAACTAAGTTGTTTATGCAACTTGGGGAGAGCTTATTATCATATCTTTAGTAGAACCCTTGGAAGATGTGTGGTAAGTCAGATTTATATATTTTGATACATTTTGATGTTATGAAGTGTTTTCAGATCATAGCCGATAGAAATAATGTAATTTTGGCAACCGGAAATATATATCAATATATTATGGGAAATTTTAGGGTTTTACCGATAGTAGCATTTAATGCGGTAGATAATGGGCAAATAAAAGGAACTTTTTGAATACTATTTATCACATTGCATTTGTATGAGCACTTGGAGTGTGAATAGAGAATAGAAGAACTTGTGTTTGTAGCATCTAACCTATTTCACAGAGATTCGAAGTGATCTATTGTGATTTGTGATCAGCAATTGGTTTAGAGAGCTTTGTCGGTGTCTGAAACCCTAGTGCAAAAGTGGGAAAAGGTATTTATCAAGGAATCTTGTTATCTATTTCTGAAGTTTGATTTGTTGAAAATGGATACACCACATCTAGTTAATGTTACTGATAGGCCATGACCTTAATTCAAAAGGTACCCATTTAAATCTAAAGAAACTGATCCCGTCAGAGCACTATCCGGAGTTCCCTATGGTGTATTATGTATGTTGAAGATGTTAGATCATTTTACCATTGAAAATTTGAATATTTGGGTATGATTGCTACTTTTGATCAATATAGAGAACTATGTGATGAGAATGGTATTTTGAAGGAACAATACAAAAGAGTTACCGATAAAGGGTTTCATCATGTACTTAATTTCATTGATGATTTTGTAGATGAACATGTTAGATATGTGCTTAGCAGGATACATGATCAGTTTATGTGGCTCGACCGACCACATAAAATTTCTAAGGAAGCCATTCACATAGTCACCAGACTTTGTGCCACCGGTGAGGTCCCCTTACTCAGATCCTTTCCAAAGAATGATGTAGAAAAGTTAACACAATCCAAATGGGATGACAAAGCAATGATAGTGAAGAATGTCAATGATCCGACAGTGAAATATGCTTCTATGGTGATTGGTTACCAGATATACTATTCAAGCAGGATGAACAGTGTACCAATAGCTACTATTCATACTGCTTATTGGATCATAAAATAAGATGTTGATTATGATCTATCTAAAGCATTAAGGAGTCAATTGATGCTGAACTTGGTGGCCATTAAGAAGGACAAAAGATTGAGGTTCAAATTTGGTCAACTCATTCTTGGTCTATTATTTTATTTTCCAACTTTATTTCCTGGTATTGGTGATATTCAATGGATTGGAGGCACACTTGCTTTGATGCAAATGAAGAATAGCATTAGGATGCTTGGTAATGATTTTGATAAGATTGCATGGGGATACTTTAAGGATTTTTCAGAAGAAAAGTCATGCAAGAGAAAGGATACCAGCAAAGGTATTTAACCGATATGAAAACACAATTTACTTTATGATGGACACAGACACTTGTATGATGGAAGCTGTAGAACCCCAAACTACTTGGATTATGCCTATGAGGTATGAAGCTGATAAAGAACTGTTAATTGCATATGTTGACCATTTACTTAGACAACCGGTTGATACCACTATAGAGAGGTTTGGTACTTACAAGGATAAATCCCTACATGTACATTCTGAACTCCAAAAACTAGTAATAGCTAAGAAATTTAGGAAGGAAGTTGAATCTTTTGCCGAGATAGCAGGATTCACAAAGGAATAGATTGTTGAAGCTAGAGAAAAGCATGTTGCTCAACAAGATGGAACATCAAGTACTCCCATTGACACCTCCACCGGTATGCAAAGAAGAGGTGGTAAAGAGAAAGTTAAAGAAAAAGAGAAACCAACAGCTATTAAGAAAGGAAAACTAGCAGAAAATCATCAAAGATTCAATTCCAGAGAAGAGGAAAAATTGTTGATCCTCCAACTGCACTAGTTAAAACTAGTAAAAGAAAGAAGCAACAAGCACATAAACCAGCACTATTAGATGAGGATGATGAAGACACTGAATCTAAGAAAGAGAAGAAATCCCTAAGGGCCAGTCATAAGAAATCTAAGGTTGTTGGAACCTCCACTATCAAATCTATGAAGAAACCGGTAAATAAA
The DNA here is from genome assembly GCF_030272615.1 of Cryptomeria japonica. Taxonomy (NCBI): domain Eukaryota; kingdom Viridiplantae; phylum Streptophyta; class Pinopsida; order Cupressales; family Cupressaceae; genus Cryptomeria; species Cryptomeria japonica. The sequence goes on from NC_081407.1 coordinate 590,665,223, forward strand.
CCTACTTCTCTTGATAAACTTTTAAGAAGTATTAAGGATTATGGTGTTCTTAAGGGATTGAATAAATTGTTTGATAATCTTGGTGAGAATGAATAAAGGCAAATAGAAGATGCAATTATTTACATGATGAATAAATATAGTAAAGGCCTTATTGAATTGCAAGGGCAAATTTCAAATTCTTTATACAATAAAATTGATGCAAGGTGGCAGGCTGCAATGAAGCAAGACAAAGAATTTGTTGAGTACACACTCAAAAATCTTCACCCAAAAACCACAAAGGAAGAATTAGATGATATTTTGTTGAAAGCAAAATCTTCCTTTAGATCTAAGAAAATACTAACATGGATGTTAATAGGTGAGAGCCAATCAGTCCAGAAAGAGACTAAAATTTTGTTAAAGAAGTCTTTGGGTCTAATTCCTACTGAAGAGAAATATGATGAGGATGATGAACCTAAAAAGCTTAAGGGTGAATATTTTCTAGAAGGTGTTAAACCTATTGATTTTGAGTCTGATGACATTGTGATGGGAGGGCAACCGTTAGATGATCAACCGATGAACACACAAACTGAACCAATGTTTATACCTGATGGTGATAATGTTGATAATATTGTTGATAATATAGAAGTATATGATGTAGATGTTCATATTCCTAAACAACATGAGTGAAATCAGGAACAAGAAGGAAAGAAAGATGAAGAAGAAAAGAATGATGAGGAGCCACCAAGAGATAATCAAACTATAGATACTCAACCACCACCAATAGCGGACATTAATGAAGAAAAGCAAGAAGAGAAGACTGAAGAAATTGAAAAGGAAAAGGAAGAAGAGAAAAATAAAAACAAAGAGGGAATAGAGAAGAATAAGACAAAAAATATAGAACCTATAGTGACACCTTTGTCACTTGATTCTAAAAAGAAAGTTGTTGATGAAGAAGATGATGATGCATTGAGCATCCAAGGACCCCTGAACATGGATAAACTAAGTTCTACTGAGTTGATGGAGGTTGCAACTTCCATGCAATCCTAAGCTAAAAAGAAGAGGATGAAAGAACAATAGAAGGAAGAAGAGACCATAAGGAATTCAGTCAAAATTTTGTCTAATCTCCTACCAGAGACCGATACAAGAAATTTGGCCACTCCTATTGACAAGCTTGGACAACTTATTTCTGATGTTGGACAGCAAATGAAGTTATTAGAGAATGCAGCTTATGACAGTGTGGAGAAAAACTACAAAAAGAAGAGAACAGAGCACTTAATGTCTGAAATTGATAAAGGTAAAGTGGCTCTTACTATTAATAAGGATTATTTAAAGGAAGCACTAGAAACCAGAGGTAAAATCCTCTCTACCATTTTAACATTGTCCTTATTTTGTGTTGATTTGATGAAGAAAAGGGAAGAAGTGGAGCATGAACTTGAAGCTCTAAGTGAGTCATTTAAGCCCCTTAATGACTTTGTTATTCATTTTGGTAGATCATTTGTATAACTTTAGCATAAGCTGAAAGTATATGAATAGGAAAAGGTGAAGAGAGTCAAATCCCTGTAGGAAACTCAAACACAACTTATACCAAAGATCAAAGTCTTGCAGAGAGCATACAAGGAATCTGAAGCCATTCTTGCTACACCTGAAATGAGCATTGTTGATGCAATGGAGGAGCTAGCTAGATAAATCAAGACTCATGTGGAGATTACAGGAAAAAATTTGGAGACATGGTACAATGATTTTAAAAATTTGAAATCTCATTTTAGTGATGTTTTTTGAAGAATTCCTATCTAAAGACTTTATGACTCTTATATCTATATATATGCGTTGATGCAAATTTTGATATCACATATATTTTTTTTTCATTTGGCATTGTTGTCAAAGGGGGAGTAAGAGTTGGGTCAAAATTTTGTATGTAATAGTATGAGTATTGTACTTGTTTGTTATAGCATGCAATTCCTAAGGGGGAGTATATGTCATGGAGAAATTTTTTGTTTTGCACACTTATTTGACAAAAATTTTCCTAAGTGTTGCCATCAATGCCAAACGGGGAAAACGTTGGCATTTGACTGAACCAGTAAAGATTGTTGTTGATATACAATCGGTAAATGATTGATTGGTGAATGTGATGAAGAGATTGAGATTCATGCTTGATGACTAAGTTTCATGTTGTCATTGATAGAAATAATGGTTTTGTAGTCATATAAGTCTTGAAGCCAACTGGTAAGGTATAATTGGTATAGATGATAGTTATACAGAGAAGAGAACTGGTAACTAGGATCTCAATTGGTAAATTGAGACAGAGTTGCATTCTGACAATCGGTACAGGCGATTCATGAAGAGTTGGATGATGTGGTTTTACAACAATTATGGAGATAGGTATTTGGAGCTATGTTCTCAACCCCATTGGTAGATTCAATTGGATGAGTGAGATTTGATGTATAGAGCAAACATTCTAGTGAACACTTAACCAGTAGTGATAAACTCACTTAAATCAGTAAAATGACACAGGTTTTGATTTCTTATGTCGGTGACCGACATATGTAAAGCATGTGATGTAAGTTTTTCTAGATTCATTGAAGCTAGGAAATTGTTCCAAGGTTATAGCCAACTAAATATAATTTTTAATAAAAAGTTTGATGAGGTATAAAATTAGTATGTGTGTAAGGAGAGAATTTATGAGAAAATATTATGGAGCTGATTGTGTAGTGTTTTGCAAAGCTCTGTATGGATCTGTTGTTGATTTTTTGAGGATCTGAAGTGGATCTTATCAGACACATAAGGTGTTACATGAAGATATTTTTACTATTATCTTCCTTACAGTTTACAGCAACAAAATCCCCTAACCAGGTAGGTCCTAACAGGCCTTAATATGTAAATCCCCTAATAGGGTAGCTCTATATCAGAGTCTCAAATCCTCTTGCGAGGTTGATCCTAACAGGTCATTGCTCCTAACAGGGCTTATCATTCAAATCCCTTAACTGGGTGACTCTTAACTGAGTTTGCTCCTAATAGGGCATAGTTGTAATACCTTAACCGGTAAAGATTTCTATTATGCAGATAGTGAATCTTGTGGGTACCAACTCCCACCGTGGTTTTTCCCTTTTGGGTTTTCCACGTATAAATCTCTTGTGCTATGTGGAATTTGTTTTATTGGGCATTAGCTTATGTGGTGATATTTCTTATATGCTTGATAAGTTTTAAGTTGTTAAAGTTGGTGATTAGATTCATATTGTTTTTGCTTGCACTGATTCATCCCCCCTCTCAGTGCCTTATAAGTTCATTAAAGTCAGTCAAAATTTTGAATGTAAAAGTAATGGAAGAGTCATATTATAAGTCTTTTAATAGAATATAAATGCTAAGGGGGAGTATATGTCATGAAATCAATTTTTGTATTGCATACTTAGTTGACAAATGTTTTTTTTCTAAGTGTTGTCATCAATGCCAAAGTGGGAGAATGTTGGCATTTGACTAAACCGACAAAGATTGTTGGTGATATGCAACCAGTAAATGATTGATTGGTGAATGTGATGAAGAGATTGAGATTCATGTTTGATGAGTAATTCTTGTGTTGTCATTGATTGCAACAATGTTTTTGTAGTCATCTAAGACTTGGAAGCCAATCGGTAAGGTATAACCAGTACAGAAGACAGTTTACCAGTGAGCCGACAAATAGGTCCTCAACCGGTAAATAGAGACAGAGTTGCATTCATACAACTAGTACAGGCAATTGATGACCAGTTGGATGATGTAGTTTTAAGTAAATGATGGAGATAGGTATTTGGAGCTATGTTCATGACCACATTGGAAGATTCAACTGGAAAAGTGATATTTGATGTACAAAGCAGGAATTCTGATGAACACTCAACTGGTAGTGATAAAGTCACTCAAATCAGTACATCGACACGGGTTTTGTCCTTTTTTTGGTTTGTTATGTCGATGGTCGACATAAATTCAGCGTACAATATTAGTTTGTCTAGATTCATTGAACCTAGCAAATTGTTCCAAGGTTGTAGCCGACTAAGTTGATGTCTATAAAAAGTATGACGAGTTATGAATGCATGTACGAGATCAAAGGTGAATATTGAGATTCTGATTGTCCAGTGATTAATGAAGCTCTGTATTGATGTGTTGTTGAGATTTTTGAGGATTTGAAGAGGATCTTATTAGACACAGAGATGTTACATGAAGATCATTTGATTATTGTTTTCCTAACAGTTTGTAGTAGTAAATCCCCTAACTAGGTAGGTCCTGACAGGCCTTAATTTGTAAATTCCCTAACAAGGTAGCTCAACATCTGAGTGTTAAATCCTCTTGTGATGTTGATCCTAACAAGTTAAATATTGTAATAGGGCTCATCATATTAAATCCCTTAACCGGGTGACTCCTAACTAGGTCTACTCCTAACAGGGCATATTTGTAAGACCTTAACCGGTCAAGATTTCTATTCTACAGATAGTAAATCTTGTGGGTATTAACTCCCACTGTGGTTTTTCCCTTTTGGGTTTCCACATATAAATCTCTTGTGTTATGTGGAATTTGTTTTATTGGGCATTATCTTATGTGGTGATATTCCTCTTATGCTTGTTAAGTTTTAAGTTGTTTAAGTTGGTGATCAGATTCATATTGTTTTTTCTTGCACTTATTCATGCCCCCCCCCACCCTCGTCTTAATGCCTTATAAGTTTGACAATTATGCCTATGGGTATTTGTCATCTTTTGTTGGGTAGACCTTGGCAGTTTGATAGATAGACAATAAATGATGGGAGGAAGAATACATACACTATTGCGGCTAATGTGATGAAGCAAACCTTGTTTCCCTTGGAGGAACCTTTGAATAATGAGGTATGTACAAATGCTAGAATTTGTTTGGTGGATGGATTGAGACATGAGAATGTGTATTTTACCTTAGGTCCTAGGAAGAATGAGAATCTGGAGCATGAAGAGGAACAACTGGAGGGGATAAAATATTTTATGACAGAATATGAAGACATCACTTTAGATAATGTGCATGATGGATTTCCACTTGTGAGAAGTATTAGTCATTGCATGGACCTAGTTCCCAGAGCTAGTTTGCCTAGCAAAACTACACACCAGATGACACTGACAGAGAATGAAGAACTGAATAGACAAGTGTAGGAGCTATTGAAGAAAGGTTTGATTAGAGAAATTATAAACCCTTATGCAGTACCAATAGTATTAGTACCCAATAAGAATGGCTAGTGGAAAATGTGCATCGATTCTAGAGTAATAAACAAGATCATAGTGAAATATCGGTTTCCTTTTCCTAGGATGGTTGACATAATGGACTATTTGAGTAGACCCAAATACTTTACAAAGATATATTTGAAGAGTGGATATCATCAAATCAAGATCAAAGAAGGTCAATATTCAAGACAAATAAATGATTGCATGAATGGTTAGTGATGCCTTTTGGGTTAACTAATGCACCGAGTACTTTCATGAGGCTGATGAATGAGGTATAGAAGAAATTATTGGGTAAGTTTTTTATTTTATATCTGGATGACATTTTGATTTTCATTATGACAAAAGAGGAGAATTTGTTGCATTTGAGGCAAGTTAAAGCAATCACTGGCTAGGAGGGACCTCAAATAGATCAATTTGGACCGGTCAACAAGAGTAAAAACAATGAAAAACATAAGGACATGATGAATGCAATGGAGAACAAATTGTATTATAAAATGAAAAATGATTACAACCAACTGGTAATAACTGGGTTATAGAAACCAGCTCACAAGCTTGCTAAAACATGCTCAAAATAGAGAATGGGTCACAATCGGGACCTCAAATCTTAAGATCTATCTTCTATGCTCAGTCTAACTTTTTTTAATTACATTCTAATTCTCTATTAAAATGATTTATACATTCCAGGAGGATTCGGTCAGCCCAAAAAGGGATCAAAACCCAAAGAACAAGACCTAACATGTAAAACCAATAAGGTTGGCCTCCACCAAAGAAATTCCTCCACAAAATACAAAGGATGAAGAGTACATCATGGGAAAAGGTCAAACACATGCCAAGGAACATTAGAACCAATGCTCATGGATCCACAAGCTATGAAAAGGGATTTGGTAGATCACCAATGCAAATAGGTTCAGGCAACGGGTAACAGAAAACTGTCTTGGAAACCGGTAACAATAACTTGTTGGAAAACGATCTAAATGCTCCATGGTTTGGGAATAAGGAATTTGATCAATTCTCCAAGTAAAATCCAACTCCACAGGTTCTAGTGAGCCAAATCTGAGACACACAGATAGAAATGTTGAAACTGCAAACCGAAAGCAAAACATAAAGGAAATATTTTTGGTTAATGCAAGATTGCTATGAACCGGGGATGCTCCTGCATCATGGAACCAAGTACAAATTTTTAATAGGGGGTTAGTAAACTTATCATGAAAAACCTCCCCCTAAGGCCAAATGCCTTAGTTTAGTTACTCGATGAGGTTCCAATACTGGAATCAGGTGCGGACCCATTCACTGCATTATCATCACTCTTATTTACCCAGCTTCTTCATCTACTCTTTGATCTCTTCAAATTTTTATTTAGCCTTCTCATCTGCCTCCACATTATTTTTCTTGTCTTCTGGACCTTTCATGTTCATATTTCTTCTTCTACAATACTTAGCAATGTGAGCGGATTTGTTGCAAGCAAAGGAAACAACATTTCCTTGCATAGGTCTGAAGTTCATCTGATTTATTCTTGATCTGCATTGATTAGCAATATGTCCAAATATACCACATTCATAAAATTGAAGATTTCTCCTATTCTAAAAGTTATTCATCACTCTTCTGCATACATTTGCCTTATGACCATACTTATAGCATTTAAAACATTGACCAGAAAAAGATGGACCATTATTGATCATCCTATTTCTGTATTGACTAGCCATATGACCAAACTTATTGAAAAAGTTACCATTGAATTTCTTAGCATTAGGCTTCCTTACTAGAGGCTTTCTTGTGTTGTTCTTCTTATATGCTAACTTGGAGCTTTCACCTTTTTCAAATCCAAGACCTTGTGTGTCATTAGGACTCTTCTGACTTGCAAGCATCTCATCTAGTTTGGCTAAGCTGACCCAAAAATTTTCTTTGTATTCATCTGTGGCTTCAAGATCAACCTTAAGAACTAGGCTCTTCTTTCCAAGATCTTCCTCATGTTCTCTAGCATCTTGAAGGCTTCTTATCAACTGTCAATTCTCATTCTCAAGTTTGCGACATTCTTCAGATTTGTCTTTCAGGGACTGAGTGAGGCTTTCCTCATTGTTCTTCCTTTCATCAATCTCTTTTGTCAATCACATCACAATGGCTTCCATCTCATTATTTTGAACTAAATTAGCTCTAGCAAGTCTCTCACATTCTTCTGTCTTTTCTTTCAGGGCTTCTTCATCAATACTTTGACTTTCTTTCTCCTTCAGTTTTTCAACAAGTTCCTTTGTCTTATCCCTTGACTTGTTCAACTGATCCTTCAATGATTCATGAAGTTCTCAACATCCCTAAGGATTTATTTAACCTATCAGACCTTAGCTTGTGCATGATCAATATCTTCAAGAGAAACGGGAAGTTGTTGTCTAAGACTACCATAATCCATTGATTCACTTTCATGGATCCTCCTCAAGCTATTAGACTTCTTCCAAGGAACTAGGCTATGATACCAATTATTGGAATCAACGAACATTGAGAGGGGGGGTGAATTAGTGTTCTACAATTTTAAACTTTCTTAATCTAACCTTTAAACTAGTTAATGCAAGTAAAGAAAAGTAAAGTGAAAAAACAAAAAGCAAAGATCAGCAACACCATAACACCAAGATTTTTTACATAGAAACCTGGTTAAGGAAAAAACCACAGTGGGATTCAAACCCACAATATTAATATACTCTGTTAGAAGTATAAAAAATATTACATAAGGGGAATGCACATGCATTCAGGCACACTGCCTAGAGTTTACTGCTCAAATTACAATAAGGGCTATAACCTTGGAAGGCTCACTACCTTACAAATGATTATAGATAATAATTGGAATGTCTAAACTGATAAACAACATATACAAATGCCAAAACTAGTTTTGACTAAGTACAAAATACTTTGATCTATAATACTACTCTTTTTTGATACTCTATTGTAATTTAAAGCATAAATCTTTCAATCACTCACGTGAAACCGCACACAATCGCTCATATATACTTCACACACAATCACCAATTCCAAGAATGGTCATATCAATTGGTCTAATATATCCGCATCAACAAATTAGATCAATTCCATGTCATCCCAAAAACTGCATAACACACAAATGAAGTGTGTTACCCAAGTTGGCTCAAACTCATTCAAAACAACCAAGTAGACCAAAAGAAATTATCCACACACTTCCCATATGTCAGATCAACATTCTTAAACATGCAAACAACTGCCACAATTACTTTGCATGATCCATAAAACAAATCTCTGCATGCTACTACCAATGAACACTATTTTGTGCAAAAACTTATCTACCGGATCTTCTAACTCACCCAACTCTCAACATCGGAGGCCATAAACCTAGAATAATGCAATTTACACATACATGATGCATCTATGAGATCCACAATATAAAATATTCAACACAAGTGAACCGCCAACCAATTTTTTTACACTTTGTCAGATGACGTGTTCTTCTCACCGGACCTCACCGGATCTCAATCAATCTTTCAATATGAAATAATCATAAACTATGAATTGGATAACTAACTCAAATTGCAATAAATGACTATATCTAATCATCAATGTAATGTTTGTTTCCAAAAATCAGTCCCAACATCCTTGACACACATGTGAAACTGTCTCAACCTTTGAGGAAATCAAGGGAGTGGTTTTTTTGGTTACCAATGTTACAAGCTAGGGTTGTCATTGCACCTAAAGATCGACTTGTCAATGCCTGATACAACTACTAGACTTATAGAATCCACAAAAGGTTGTTAAACCATGTCACAAATCCCCACGAGGGACGCTTTCTCACTGCCAACAATCCCCCTCCCAACGTCACTCGCTGCGGCCTGCGTTATTCAAACCTGTGACCAAGCTCTGATACCACTTGTTACAAGATAGGGTTGTCATTGCACCAAAAGATCAACCTATCAATGTCCGATATAACTACTAGATTTATAGAATCCACAGGAGGTTGTTAAACCATGTCATGAATCCCCATGAGGGATGCTGGCTCACTGCCAACAACTAGATCTTTCACCTCACTCTAGATTCAAAGCCATGACATGGGGAGCCACAAGAACATTTCTTATATTTCTTAAATGACTTACTACTAACCAACCCACCTAGGGTTAATTATTATGTTATCACTTGATAATTACAATAAACCTCCAATGAGCTATCCAAATGGTCTAGACCCTGACTCCAACAACATGGAATTCTAGCAGTCCAATCCTCATGACCTTAGTAGATTCATGGAAGACCACTCTCCCTAATCATGCTCCTAGGTATTAGGGCGAAACATAACCCACAATGACATCACAAGTTGTTCATACAAATAATACATCAATAACCACATCACTAATACAATTCTGAAGCATAGCAAGAGTCATAATGCCATCAAGTAAAGAAAGAGTCTCCACCCAAGAAATACAACAAGGAACCAAGGTAAGAAATAAATCCAAGAAATCAACCATAATAAAATACAATTCAAAAAAATGAGGCCTAAACATCCCATTGGAGCTCACATAAAACACTTCTCAACAACAAGGCATTCTCCCTATTGCTAGAGATATACAACACATAAACACATTCCTCAATGGTAAGGCACACATCATCCTACCAGAGCCATATACAATAATGCAAGGACAAAATTCAATTTAAAAAAACCTCTAAGAACATCAACATCAAACACAAAAGCCTTTGGTAAAAGCCCGACATCCAAAAACTTTGTCAAATGGAGAAAAACTAAGAAAACTGGCATCACAGAGAAGAACAATGCAACAAAAACCTAGTCTCACGCATCTAGGAGAGATTTTAGCTCTCCCATGACATCTTTTGGAATTTTGGGGCCATACTTTGGTGTTTTAGGTCCAAACAATAGCGTTTTGAATTCATAGAGAAATAATCAATGAAAATGGGCAAACCGGTTGATGAAACTTGCCCAAATCACACATAGGCTCACAAAAAAAATAGATAAAGCTCCCAAAAGGTACAAGAGGACAAAATAATGCCTTGAAAACTTAAATATTGGATTCACAAGTCACCCAAATGGATTTCTACATCAAATCCCTACACCTCCCTAACACAAACTTGCATAGAAATGCATCAAACTCACATAGGAATTCGTGGAGATGCAGTATATCATAATGGAAGACAAAACAACAATAAAAAATCATTTTAAAGCCCAAAATATCTGAAGAAGCAGAACACACAAACTTATAAGACAATATGCAGAAATAACCTTTCCAGCAATACTCCATTTTCTCAAGATTATACATATATGCATATAATTGTGACTCAATCTCTCCAAATCAAAATGCAAACTTTAAACACCAGAAAATACCTCAAATTAAATATTTTGGCAAACACAAAGAAGACAATATTTTCAAATTAAAACATAGAGAGAAATTGAAGCAAAGACAAAGAAACTTGAAGTAGAACAATTCCAACTAGCAAATTCCAAATTCAATCACCTAATATTTAATCAATCCAAGCTTCAACTATTGGCATTGGGCTATCATTGATGTCAACTGGTATGGGATGACTACCAGTATGAGAGATGTATGTGCAACACTATCAAGGAGGAGTACGGGTTGAGATATCTTTGATATCACCTTGTGTTTGTTGGCATTCTACACTCTTATGAGAATGATGGTGTTGTCATTGATAGAAACCTACTAGCAACCTTCTAGCATTCATCTGGTAAAGCCACTGGCAGGCACCGACATAGACATCTACATATACTGGCAAACACTTCACCGACAATGGCTACAATGCATACCAACACTCCAACCGACAGGGAATAAACTTTTGTTTATTGTATTTAATTATAATTATCTTTTGTAAAGTCGACAAGGCATATTGTAAAAGACTCATATATATGTATGAGATCTTATAGGTCATTTGTAATAAGGTATGAATAATTGTAATTAGTATTTATTTATTAGCCAGTGAGTGAATATTGTGGGTCACAAATCCCACCGAGGTTTTTCCCACACCAGGTTTCCTCGTTAAAAATCTTGTGTTATGGTGTATTTTCTATGTTGTCTTTACTATTCCTATTTATTGCATTAATTCTTAATAAGGTTAAATATTCTTTAAACCGGTTAGATACTGATTCACCCACCTCTTAGTATCTTTGGGACTATCATTAATCCTAATAGTATTGTAGAACACTGGTAAGGTAAGGAAGATGACCCCTGGAGTCACCAGTACACAAGTTGGTGCCTGACTTGTGTGGATGGAATGGTAAGGTGATCGATACCAGTACAATGCATCACCGGTAAGGAAAGGATGTCAACTAGTAAGTGATGTGTTGACATGGGGAAGTCAGTTCAACCAAGTGAGTGGTTGTCAACCTGCAAAGGTCATGACCAGTGTATAAGTAGGATGAGCAAGGTGCTTGGATGTTGTTTGTGATGAAGAGGTGGAGTTTTCCCTAAATCGCATCAACACTGGAGGAGAAGAATGAACAGATCACAGGTATGCTGTCAAGTTGCAGTACATCAGGACTCCCACCTGATGAAGATGTAGTCATCATGAGAAGCAATGACTAAGAGTGAATGTGCCCACACCAGATCACATGTGCCTATTTGAATATATGCTGCACAAATAGGGAAGTCACATGAGTACACTGAAGGAAGCAAAACTCCATCGGTAAGTGGAACTTATCTCCTATAATGCATTATGTGCATCATGGTTTTGTGAGATAAGGCAAAAGAGGTGTGCATTAAGGGCATGAAATCAAGGATATGCACTGGATCAACTAAGAAGACATGTTGAGATGTCAGTACAAATGAAGAGTGCTTGTCAGTGTGTAAGTCCACTAGAAATGTGAGCAAAGTGTAGATGCAGATGTCCTCCCCACCTTGTGGGAATGTGCATGCTTGGGATAGACATGTCTGAAAAACCATTTTAGGTGTTCTACCGATAGTTCAACAAGTGCAAACATGAGGAGTTAACTGGTAGAATGTGAGATATCGACAGGGTTAGAAAACTGGCAGGAAAGAGGGACTAGTAGAGTGTTTGGTCTGTCATCCTATCTGGATTGACATGAAGAGCCTTGTTGGCAGTTGGTCGACATGGATGCCACTTGGAGTCAAGGTGGCAAGGTCACAGAGATTGGTGAAGTGCCATGTAGAGATAGGTATTTCTATAGGTGTGCATTTAATATGGATCTCACAATTTATGGATCAGATCTGAGAAGTGTGGCTCGAGGAAGAATGAACAACAGAGAAGAATCAAGGAGTTTTTAGTGCCTGGATCGAAGAAAGAAGATCAGACTGTTAGAAGACCTCAAGGAGGAAACAACAGAAACATTAATAGTGTTTGGACAGAGGTTGGTCAAGATACATGACCGTGTTTTCTACATTTGGAAAACGTGTACTGGAAGGCACGTTATTGGCAGAGTTGTACAGTTTCCTATTTGGGAGATCAGATCGGGAAAGATCTGATTGGATTTGTTTTTCCTTAAGGGAGATGAGGAAACCCTAACTACCTTGTTTTTGAATTGGCTTTTGGTAGGAAAACCAGTCTATAAATATGCAATCCAAACACATAGTTAAGTTGTTGCTGAAGAGAAGAGGAGAGTACTACTACAAAGTGATTGAGTGTTACTTCTGCATGTGAGAGCAAATCAGACAAGTGCTCAATGACTATCTGAGATAAGAGGGAGAGTGAAGAGAAGAACTGGTAGTGGTTATACAGGCAAAGTAGAAGTGAAGAGAGCTGCAAAGAAGGCAAACATTAGACCAGTAGAGTATAGCACTGGTAAAGTGCAGATCAGTGAGGAGGAGATTCAACAGAGAAGAAGAAGATAAGAGATGTACCAGTAGGGTTTTTTGATAGTAGAGAAACAGGTGAGAGTAGCAGAAGAGTGAGTTGGTGTAGCAAAGAAGGTATCTCACCGACAGAGTAAGGTATAAGAAATGGTTGCAAGATTCACTTGTAACAAGATAACTACTTTTGTAATTGATGTTGTCATTGTGAACACTGAGTTGTAGCTCGATACAAGGGTTGTAGCTACTTTGGGTTGAATCCCATTAACAAGTTGAGGGTTGGTGCTCCTTGGGTTGGTGCCCTAAACATTGTAGTTAAGTTTTTATTGTGAGGCTAGATTGGAGCAGTCGACTCCAACAATATTGCTCACCAAGGTTTTTCCCATCTTGGGTTTTCCTCGGATATATTGGTGTTATGTGATGTCCCTTGTGTGATTCAATTTGTGTTGGTATCCCCACTAACTGGTAAGTCTGCATTGAGTTATATCTATTAAAAGGTATGCTCACATAGGTTAGCTAAAGGGAAAATTTGAGAACCATTGATTCAGCCCCCCTCTCAGTGGTGCATTGTGTCTAACAATTGGTATCAAAGCATATGTTCCCAGCTAGACATGCTTTCTCCAGTTTGGGTAGATTCTGTCTTAAGGACATAATGGTTTGTTTAGTGTCAATCCCTACTCCCATGTTTGATGGTTCAAACTATTCTATTTGGAGTTGTAGAATGGAAGTCTTCCTATCCTCTCTAGGGTTTGATGCATGGATGTCAATTATCAATGGTCTCCCCAAGAATGCCAGTCCTCCCACCAGATCTGAAGAAGAAAGAAGTTTCATGTGCAATGAAGAAGCCATGAAGGCTATTTTCAGTGGGCTCACTGGTGATTTCTCCTCTTAGGTGGATAAGTGCAAATCAACAAAGAGTCTATGGGATAGACTAAGGAATATCTATGGAAATGAAGCATGCACCACTGGATCCGTATGTGGAAGTGAGAAGAACAATGCAGTAGATACATGTGTAGATGATGAAGGCAGATCCACAAGCAATTGCAACATTGATGAAGAAGGAACCCACCTCCTCATGGCTCAAGGATCTGAAGATGAGGTGCACACATCTGAAAGTGATAAGGCAAATAGATCCCACTGACAAGATGTGTTTGGCAGTGATGATGAGGAAGAAGGAGACAAGGTAGATATATCTATCCATCAAGATCTATTTGATAGTGAAGGAGAAGAAGAAGAAGATGCAAAAGTAGATCTTGAGTGTGAACTGGTAAGTGCTCTAGAAGAGCTTCAAAATGTTAGAAATGATTTTAAGATCTAAAAAAGATCAGTTCATGAGGACTGTAGTTAGTTAAGAACCTTCCTTGATGTGTCAAACCAAAAGGTTGGCTTATTGATCTCTCAACTAGAAGAGACAAAAAGATTGACTAATGATTTGAAATCCGTCTTGGACTCCAAGAAAAGTGAAAGGGAGAACTTGAGAAATGAATACAAGCTATTCAAGAATGTTGCTACAGTAGAGCAAAACTAGCTGACAAAATGCCTTGAGGAATCTAAGAAATGCATCTCAGAGTTGAAGTCTCAAGTAAACAACACCAAGGTGTGTCGGTGTGAAGATCTAGCGTCTAGGATAGAAATTAAAGATAAAGAATATCAGAAGCTGATTGGAGAAATGGAGAGTCTCCAAAATGACCTTGAGAAATGTCAGGATGAGCTCAAGGTAAGAATCTGGCTTGATGGCAGCATTGATGTCTTGGACAAAATTCTGAAAAAGCAAAAGAATGCCAAGGAAACTGAAGGATTAGGAAGTGGTGTCAGTGAATGCTCCACTAGCAAGAATGTTCACCATAATGAAATTTTGTTTGTCTCCTCAAATGGAGAAAACAAAGGCCAAACCTTCACAGTGAGAAATGCTCCCTGGAAGAAGGTTGATCTAAGTACAACCGCTGAAGATTGGCAGACAAGAATGAAGACCAGTGCTGAAAGAAGGAGGAACAATGTAGATCCCAAAAGTAAAGGGAAGATGGGAGAAGACAACTTCACTGGAAGAAGGAACATGAGAAGTAGGCAAAGAAGACCTCCTACCAGCAGTGGACAATTAAATGCTACTACCCACAAGGCAAAGCAAGTGTGGGAGAAGAAGAGACCAGATGGAAGAGCCACACAGAATGGACAACCAAGGATCTATTCTCAAAGAAGAAGAAATGGAGAGGCTAAACTGGTAAGATCTCCTCATGCATAGAAAAATAAAATTGTAAGTCATGTGCCATCCTTTACCGATTACTACTTTGCATGTAATGTTTATGGCCATAGGGCAGAGGAATGTAGAAAGAGATCTAAAAAGAATAATATAGGATCTCTTGGGACCTATAAAATCTTGATGAATTTGGGAGGCCCATTTCTAATTTTCTCTTCTATCAAAGGACTACCAAATGGGTCAAATCAATAAGGATTCATTTCAAGGAAGGACAAAAGAAAACCTAATTTGCATCCTCCCCTCGTGCAAAATTTCCAAGTATATGCAATTGGTTGGTGTATTTCCACTACCCCTACGTGGTTCTTGAAGAGGCTTAGAAACCTTCAGGCAAAAGCAAATGGCAGGATTCATGTGATAGCGTAAATGACCCAGAGGGTTTTCAAGCAAAGGGCCAAGCATAAACCATTTATCCCACACTGGTGGTAGGGAGGAGCATTTAAGCATTTAAATATAAAGTTGCACACATTCATAGTATCAAAGATTAAGGGCTTTTTGACAAGGAGTTAGCTTAGAGACCTGATGGACCCCACGCACACACATGCATCCTGAGGTAACCAAATTTTACAGTGGAAAGGCAAAATAATCAGTGAGCAAGATCACAGCTGATCCAACAGTGGTCACTAGGTCACAATGGGAAGTTGCTCATTAGAGTATCCATCATGACTAGGTGAAAAGGCGGGCCCAGGTCCAGTGGAGGGTCAGGCCTAAAGTGATGTGGTGGTCAAGGTGGGGCCTAGTTGGATCCAAAGGTGAACTAGTGGTTGACACATGGCAGACCTGATAGAAAGGGTGAGCAACAAACACCAATTCGAGACCTCACAACTTAAACCTAGTCTCTAGCTCACTAGCATAAAATGCTAACACCCAAAAGACTAGAGACCTCACAAGCGAACAGATCTGTGGATGATCCGACAGTAGTCACTAGGTCATGATGAGAAACTGCTAGCTAGCATATCCCTCATGACTGTTAGGTCCCGGAGACAACTGAGAGGGGGGGGTGAATCAGTTGTCAAATAAATTCAAACCAAAAACAACTCAACCAGCTTAATGCTTAATACCAGTAAACCAGTTAAGTATTTCGGTAGACAGTGTTAACAATTAATTGCTATACGGGTAAAGATTAATGCATGAAACATAAACATAAAGTCATCCACAACACATAACACCAATATTTGTACGTGCAAACTCTGTAAGGGGAAAAACCACTGTGGAAAACTTTACCCACAATCAGATGATACTACTGCAGATAGTAAATGTACATAAATGGGGCCTGCACATGCAAAAAGGCCAACAGCCTAGAGCTCACTGCTCAATCACAAAAGGGAGTCACACTGACTACAGTTGGATGGTTAAATCCAATAAGAATGTACTGCACAAAATAGCATCTTCATATGCTAGATTCAGTACCGGTGTAATTCTGATATGGTTCTACAAAAACCTAGCTTCACCTTCAAA
Source organism: Cryptomeria japonica (assembly GCF_030272615.1). Taxonomy (NCBI): domain Eukaryota; kingdom Viridiplantae; phylum Streptophyta; class Pinopsida; order Cupressales; family Cupressaceae; genus Cryptomeria; species Cryptomeria japonica. Next base: position 590,681,890 of record NC_081407.1, read on the forward strand.
TGATGTTGTCATGCCCAAAATTTAGGGCAAAAACGGAACGATTTTTTTTTTTAAATAACAACTAGTTAATTAATGAAGTTCGCTAACATGACATGTGTTATCATGTTGGTCAACAAAGTTCAAACAATTTCTTGATACTAACTAAGTATCGAAACTTAATTAAAATTCATTTGCGGAACTAAATGTTTTAATTTGTTTTCTCATCAAATAAAGTCGATAGTCTAATGTATTTAAACTCATTTAAATGGGTGGACGAGATAAGAATTGATCTCCCATAAAACCATATTGACTAAATTTCTTTTTAAATCATTAATTAAATAAATGGATTAAAGTGTCAAATTAATTTCCTAAATGACATTATTCGCTGAGGAAAAATTATCTTTCCAAAAATCAATTTAGCTTCCAAGGAATTAATTTTTCCCCCTTTTTTTTTTTTTATTTAATTCAAGGCTTCACAAGTAGTTAATTTGATAAAATAATTAATTGGGATTTAAATTCCCAAGTCCATCTAAATTGAAAACCCTATCTAATCTAAAATATAAATTTTCCTCAACTTAAAAACAATTTTCATGTAATCCCTATTTAGGATTTTTCTATTTTTATTTTTTTTATTGATAAACAAGAATTTAACAATCTATTTTATTATTATTATTTTTATTACCCTAGCCCTACTCGGGCTAGGGTTTGATATATATATTTTTTTTATTTTTGTTCAAACCCCGCATTGTAAGGCCGAACTAAGAGAGAGATAGCACGGCGAAGGCGAACGCAAAGAAGAGCGGGGGTTACCAGTGGCGGCGCGGCCATGGTCGCTCACTGTGCAGCGCACAGTGCACGGCCCTGCTGTTCACTGTGCACTGCACAGTGTGCGGCATCGCCGCCCACTGTGCCTTGCACAGTGCATGGTTCCGCCGTTGACTGTGCACTACACAGTGTGTGGCGTCGCCGCCACTGTGCCTTGCACAGTGCGTGGCTCCGCCGTTCACTGTTCGATGCACAGCGGCTTCAACCCCCTTATTTTTTTGCTAAATTTTTTTTTTAAATTTTCTTTTTATATTTATAATATAAAAATATATATATTTATATATATATATATAAATATATATATATTTATATATATATATAAAAATATATATATATTTATATATATATATAAAAATATATATATATTTATATATATATATATATATATATAAATAAATACATTTAAATATATTTCTCAAGGCTAATTTTTTTACCAGCAAGTTTTTTCTAAAAAAAAAAATAAAGAACAAAAGAAATAACAAAGAAATCTCATTATGCTAAATTAATATATATATATTTATATATATATGTATATGTATATATATATATATATATATATATATATATATATATATATATATATATATATATATATATGGTAAATAAACTTAGGTTTCCATTTCATTTGTTTTGCAGGGTATTTATATGGTATGCTTGAATAAAACATATATATATGTATATCCATGAATTTTTACATGCATATAGATATATATAAATATATATTTATGACTAAAAGATTTAATTTCTTTTTCTTAAACTAACCTCATAATCATGAAAGATTTTGATAAACCATTGTAGGAAAAGAAATATGGATTTCCCTTGTTTTAATGGAAAAATATTTATTTCCAAAACTATATCGAAATCTAAATATTGAAATCTATGGGTATGCAGGAAACAGCATTCTAAGACTTTTTTTTTTTTTTTAAAACAAATACTTAAGAAATACTTTTTTTAGGAAAACTTTATACTTTTCTGAAACAAATACATTTACGGATTTCTCAACTAATAAAACAACTAATTTTATTTACATGATAACAGCAAGTGCAATTCATGATTTTTTTGCAATTAAAAGGAGATAGATTTTTAGCTAAAAAGAGGAACCCAACTTTAAATAAACTGATTTTTATATTGCAAAAAAAAACAAATATTGCATGTAAATCAAAAAGCAAATTCTTTTCTTTTTTTGAAAATAGAAGCTTATCTAGCTCTTTACAACTCTAATGACATTCTCAAGTCTACAAGATGTTTCTTTATTTAACTACAACCATAAATCTCATGTCTGTTTCCAAAATTACAACTTGCCTCTCATTTCTACGAATGAGGTATATTTCTACTATCAAATTTAAACAAATAACTGCAAATGGATTTAAGTATCTTCAACAATAATTTTCTGCATCTTTTCACTGTTCCTATTCTCTTCTCCCGACTTTCTTGCATAATAAAACACAATATGACCACGGAGTGCTCACCTCCCAACCTAGGCTAACTGGTAGCCACCCCCGAGCTTGGAGAACCAAATTCCTAGACGGGTGACAAACAGGCAAACACATAGAAGACAAAATACATACAGATTTTCAGACACACTCCCAACTTGGCTTCACAGCACCACACTTTGGTGATGAACTTTTCAAGGGTGGTAGTGGACCAATACCCTGAGGAGAACTGCAAGTATGGAAAAACCAGTAGCCACCTCATGGCACAATAAATACATCAAGAATCTCAACCCCTTATTCCTTATGCCCCCCAAAGGCATTCTAGCCTTATATCCCTCCTTATGACCCCCATTGCACAAACAGGCCATGCAGCAAGGGTCACACATAGATCCCTTGTGATCGCTCTCAAACGAGAGTCTCTCACTCGAGGGTTGTCACTGCTACCACCCACAAGATCCTCTTCTCTCCCAAGAGTAAGAGGTCTTGAGAAAACTCCCAAAACACAACATAGCATAATGCAAGATTTTCAAATGAAATTCTAAAACAAGACATACAAAAACACAGATTTCTTTCACCAATCATACACTCAAACACATGCAAGAAAATAACCATTTTAAAGAATAAACAAACCAACCTTAATCTGCCCAATGGTAGTTTTGAAATTTGAGGAATAGCTGCCCAATCCACAATTCTTCTTTCTTCTACCCTTAGTCAATTTTTCTATTCCAAACTATTATTTTCTTTTTCAAAATTTCTCGTCTCCAAAAATAGAGAGTGGGTGATTACCCTCCAATTCTCAAAAATCTTTCTTAAGAAGCTCATTCTCTGAGTTCTCACAAGTTTCTAAAAACCAAAAAGGAAAGAAAAGCAGAATGCAAAAAGACTCTCATTCCAAAAGGAAAAATCTCAACTAGATTAAAACTTCTAATTTTCAATTTTCGCACAACTCAAAAAAAACAATTTTTAAAGCGTTAAAAAGATCATTAAAAAGTAGAAACTTGCCTAAAATTACCCCTAACCCCTAGGTATACCTTATGGGCTTTAGGAAACCCTATTAAACTATCCCTAGGTGTTCATTTAACCCATTTTAAACCCCTCTGAAGTTTATTTTCGGGTCAAACATATGTTGACCACTCCAAAGATTATATTCCCAAAGTATTTATGACAACACATTATATTATTTAAGAAAAACTATAGTTAAACACTTTCCCACCAAGAGACACAAATAAAACATTTAAATTTAAATCCACACATGTGTCAAGTGACACAAATAAAACACTTTTACAAATTAAAACATGGAATTGTCTCTTGTGGTTTTTTACACATTAAATTTAAATAACACTTAACACTCATGGAGCATATACTATTACGAATAAAATACAACACAAACGGGGTGTTGTCTCTCCAAATAGACAAACCCTGGCTTACGAACATACATAAGTCTAGGTTTGGTTCTCCGTAATTTTCCATGGTCACATGGTAAATTTCCTGCGCATCTCATTTAACACATTAGTACTTTCAAATATCCACATATAATATAATTCAAAGGAATAACAATACACATCATCACTTGCATACAATTTTCATCAGCACAGATTAAATACATCTTTTATCAAGCAAAATTCTCATAAACAATTTCATCCCAATTCACATAAACTTAACCATACATCATAGTTCTATTATCATAGCAAAGTCTTGCAAATTAAATAACGACATCTATCATTGCAATATCATCCTATCTAACAATCATGCAGTGTTCTATCTCATAAAGCATATAAGTAAATCATCAAAACATAGCAATGTTATCCAAATCCTGAAATCATATAAGTTATAAGCCTCAAAATGCATCAAAATAAAGTATCCATAATAGTCTAAATATAAAATCCACAGTGGGCGGCCATGGCCGCGCCGCCACCGGTAACCCCCACTCTTCTTTGCGTTCGCCTTCGCCGTGCTATCTCTCTCTCAGTTCGGCCCTGCAATGCAGGGTTCGAACAAAACAAAAAATATATATATATATCAAACCCTAGCCCGGGTAGGGCTAGAGTAATAAAAATAATAATAATAAAATAGACTGTTAAATTCTTGTTTATCAATAAAAAAAATAAAAATAGAAAAATCCTAAATAGGGATTACATGAAAATTGTTTTTAAGTTGAGGAAAATCTATATTTTAGATTAGATAGGGTTTTCAATTTAGATGGACTTGGGAATTTAAATCCCAATTAATTATTTTATCAAATTAACTACTTGTGAAGCCTTGAATTAAATTAAAAAAAAAAAAGGGGAAAAATTAATTCCTTGGAAGCTAAATTGATTTTTGGAAAGATAATTTTTCCTCAGCGAATAATGTCATTTAGGAAATTAATTTGACACTTTAATCCATTTATTTAATTAATGATTTAAAAAGAAATTTAGTCAATATGGTTTTATGGGAGATCAATTCTTATCTCGTCCACCCATTTAAATGAGTTTAAATACATTAGACTATCGACTTTATTTGATGAGAAAACAAATTAAAACATTTAGTTCTGCAAATGAATTTTAATTAAGTTTCGATACTTAGTTAGTATCAAGAAATTGTTTGAACTTTGTTGACAAACATGATAACACATGTCGTGTTAGCGAACTTCATTAATTAACTAGTTGTTATTTTAAAAAAAAAATCGTTCCATTTTTGCCCTAAATTTTGGGCATGACAGATGTCTTCATGTATAGCTCTGCTTAATCTTGCATATACCTTCTCTTAATTATTTTTCACATTCCACATTCGATCTTACAAATAAGATCTTACATTTATACCATAACCTAAGACCAATTTTAGTAGGTCAGCTCTACAAGATATTACAATAAAAATATTTTAGAAACAATATAATATCTGATGCAATAACTGATTAAACATGTTGGCTTAAAGCATTTACAACAATAATAAATCATCTCCATAGTGTGCCATGCTAATCTGGAAAAGATAAACCTGTTAGTGTAACCCTAGGTAACCTTGGACCTATTTGCCGGTAAAAGAAAATATGCAAATATGATTATACCAATGATTAATCTTTCAAAACAAAGTGTCTACACAATGTCTTTGACATTACCAAGTGTCTTCCATATCATTCCAAGTGCCGGTGATCATTATATCCTACTAGTGAACCATATACTAGTAACCGTGCAATAGTTACTTGCTTGCCAGTGAACGCTGTTGGATCTCCAGAGTGCTAGTGTTTTAGTAGGTGTTGACATCAATGAAAAAGCCATACCAAAATACCAACAATCTCCCCCTTTGGCATTGATGGTAACACAAGATGAAAAAACCATCAAAGTGCCAAAATAGAAATTCCAAAAACCAAAAACCAACAATCTCTCCAAAAAGATCATAACCAGAATACAGAGAGTAATAGTCTCTCTCAAACAACAATCTCTCCCCCTGGGAGCAACATGTGTTATCCAAAGTTCTCTTAAAAGATAATGCATTTTTCCATAGATATCTCTCCCCCTTTGACATCAAATGCCAAAGTTATAATAATAAAAACAAGTTCATATACAAAATACCAATCAATTCAATATACCAACTACTCCCCCTAAGAAGTAGCTTCCTCATCAAAGACCAGAGTAAAAGATTTGTCTTTAAATTCTGGCGGTTGATGACAATCATCAACTGTCTAAGTCTCTACTGGTGGTGGTATGACTCCAAGATGATCTCTGAGATATTCAAAAGTCTCCTTAGGCAAAGGTTTTGTGAAATTATCTACAAGCTGTTCTTTAGTATTCACATAAACTGGTTTTATCTCCTTTTCTTCAACTTTTTCCCTTAGAAAATTCAATTTGATAGAAACATGTTTTGTTTTAGAATGTAATACCAGATTCTTAGATATATCAATTGCTGTAGTGTTATCACAATATATAGTAATAGGTTCCTTGCATTTTACCTTTATGTCTTCCAACATTTGCTTAAGCAATAGTACCTGTGTGCAGTTAGTTGCTGCTACAACATATTCTGATTTTGCTATTGATAAAGATGTACAACTCTATTTCTTACTCAACCAAGAAACTAATCTCTTTCCAAGAAAGAATGCTCCGCCGGTGGTGCTTTTTCTATCATCCACATCTCTTGCCCAATTTGCATCTATGTATGCACATAGATCAAAATTTTCATCTCTAGGATACCATAATCCAAGATTTGCAGTGCCTTGTAAGTACCGAAAAATACTTTTTACTGCTGATTCATGATTTTCTCTAGGATTACTTTGAAATCTAGAAATAATACATATTGCATTCATAATATCAGGTCTGGTTTGTGTCAAATACAGTAAACCTCCTATCATAGATTTGTATCTAATTGGATTAACAGGTGTAGATTCATCCCTTTGAGATAATTTGTCATTTGTAGTCATAGGTGTGCTTACCGGTTTAGAGTTCTCCATCCCAAATTTCTTTAGTAACTCTTTCAAGTACTTGGATTGACTCAAAAATATACCTTTGTCAGTCTGTGAAATCTGCAATTCTAAAAAGAATTTTCTTTCTTCAATCATAGACATTTCAAATTCTTGCTGCATTTTAATAAAAAATTCTTTACATAATCCATCTTCTCCTCCAAAGATTATATCATCAATGAATACTTCTATAATTAAGATATCATCATTAGTTATTTTGTAATATAAATTGTTGTTTGCATTTCCTTTAGTAAAACCAATCTTTAAAAGATACTTATCCAATCTTGCATACCAAGCTCTTGGGGCTTGTTTCAATCCATACAGAGCTTTTCTTAACTTGCAAACCATATCATTGTCATTTGTCAAAGAAAATCCATCAGGTTGTTCAATAGAGACTTCCTCTTCAAGATCTCCATTCAAGAATGCACATTTAATATCCATTTGATAAACTTTGTAGTTCTTGTGAGCTGCAAAAGCCAAGAATAATTTGACTACCTCAATTCTAGCTACCGGTGCAAAGGTCTCATTGTAATCAACTCCTTCTTTCTAAGAATATCCCTTACACACTAGTCTTACTTTATTTCTGACAACCTTTCCATCTTCATTAAGTTTGTTTCTAAATACCCATTTGGTTCCAATTACATTTTTATCTTTAGGTCAGGGAACTAATGTCCAAGTATTATTTTTCTCAATTTGTTCTAATTCTTCTTCCATAGCTTTAATCCAAAATTTATCTTCACATGCCTCATTAACAGATGATGATTCAATTTGAGAAATAAGATATACCTCTTCAGTTGCCAATCTTCCTCTTGTCATAACTCCTTTAAATTTGCTTCCAATTATTTGATCTTCAGAATGATTCAATTTTACATACCAGGGTGTCTTAGTTTGTTGTTGTTCTTCAATTACTATGGAATCCTCTGATGGTACCGGGGTAACTGGGTCTTCATTCTGTACTAGTGGATTTAGTGTAGGTTCATTTGTCACAATTTCTATTGCCAGTTCAGAGTCTATATACCTTGAAGTTCCTCTGAATTGTTTATCAATCTTTACATTTGTACTCTCAACAATTTTCTACAATCTCTTGTTAAAACATCTATATGCCTTGCTCTTAGATGAATAACCAAGAAATAGTCCTTCATCACTTCTAGGATCAAATTTTCCAATATACTCATCTCTTCTAATATAACATTTACCTTTTCACTGTTATTCAAATGAAAGATATTACCTCTAGTCTGATTACTGGTTGCAATTTCTAAACCAATTCTATTCATGATTTTGCATTTTCCATTTTTAAATTGTAACTGAAATCCTTTCTCAATCAATTGACCAACACTTAAAAGATTATGCTTTAATCCTTCAACATAGTAGACATTATCAGTGTTATGCTTACCATCAAGAGATATTGTACCCTTACCTTTGATTGAACAGGCTTTGTCATCTCCAAATCTTACTAAAACTCCATTATATTCTTGAAAGTTCAATAATTTACCTTTGTCTCCTATCATATGATGTGAGCATCCTAAGTCAATGATCCATTCATCCTTTAATTCAACTTTAGCTACTAGGGCTTGTTCTACCAGTTGAGCAGTAGGTGCCGGTTGATCTTCTTTTATAGCAACAAAAACCCATCCATTATATGCTGGATCCTCATCAAAATCATCAGTCGCACCTTCATCAGCAATGTAAGAAGATTTGTCTTTGTTATTCTTAAATCTGTATCTCTGATATTCAGGATTAGGCTTGTATGTTCTTCTAGCTTCTTCTCGTAGTCTAGCATGTCTATCAGGACATCTCGAAGCCATATGACCAATCTTATTGTAGTTAAAACATTTAAAGGGTGATTTACCTTCATACTTACTTCCAACTGGACTTTTAGGCATTTTCCTTGCAAATAGTGCCTCAAGTTCTTCAAGTTCTTCATTCTCCTTCCTATTTTCTTCAAGTTCTCTTGCATAAAAGGCTTTCCAATCTGATTTGTCAAATGATGGAGCAGATGATGTTGATGCTTTAAAGGCCAAATCTGTCTTTATAGTAGCAACAGGACCAAATTCCTCAATTTCAAAAGCTGAAAGTTTTCCAATCAATGTATCCCTAGATACTGATGTATTAGGCATTATTCTCAACTCATATATAGCAGTAACCTTCATTTTATATGCTAGTGGAAAACCTCTTAAGATATTTGAAACAATTTCATCCTCACTCAAGGTTCCTCCACAACATTTAATACCCAAAACAATTTCATTTACTCTTTCCATAAAAGCATAAATCCTTTCATCTTCTTCCATTTTCAGATGTTCATACCTGACTCGAAAGCTTTCAAGTTTTGCAATCTTGACTATGGAATCTCCTTCATTCAGTGTTTCCAAATGATCCCAAATAGCTTTAGCAGTAGACCTATATTATAATCCCATGATTTGTTGATCTGATAATGCGCTCAAAAGTGCTTCTCTTTCTTTGCAATCATTCTCCTCATCTTTAGCTAAGGTAGTTAGAGCAGTTTGACCAGCTATAGCAGTAGTATAACCATTCTTTGTAACTTCCTATACGTCTTTACCAATGCAATTTAGATGTGTCTCCATTTTGATCTTCCATATCCCATAGCTGGTTCCATCAAGTTTAGGACTGTCCTTCCTGAAATAATTAGTAGTCATTGGATCTCCTCAAGTTGTTAAACTTTTGCAAAAGAGGACTAAGCCCAGATACCAATTGTTAGGTCCCGGAGACAACTGAGAGGGGGTGGGTGAATTAGTTCTCAAATAAATTCAAACCAAAAACAACTCAACCAACTTAATGCTTAATACCAGTAAACCAATTAAGTATGCCGGTAGACAGTGTTAATAGTTAATTGCTATACTGGTAAAGATTAATGCATGAAACATAAACATAAAGTCATCCACAACACATAACACCAATATTTGTACGTGGAAACCCTGCAAAGGGAAAAACCACGGTGGGAAACCTTACCCACAATCAGATGATACTACTGCAAATAGTAAGTGTACATAAATGGGGTCTGCACATGCAGAAAGGCTAATAGCCTAGAGCTCACTGCTCAATCACAAAAGGGAGTCACACTGACTATAGTTGGATGGTTAAATCCAATAAGAATGTACTACACAAAATAGCATCTTCATATGCTGGATTTAGTACCGGTGTAATGCTGATATGCTTCTACAAAAACCTATCTTCACCTTCAAATGATGTCTTCATGTATAGCTCTGTTTAATCTCACATATACCTTCTCTTAATTCTTTTTTGAATTCCACATTTGATCTTACAAATAAGATCTTACATTTATACCATAACCTAAGACCAATTTTAGTAGGTTGGCTCTACAAGATATTACAATAAAAACATTTTACAAACAATATAATATCCGATGTAATAACCGATTAAACATGTCAGCTTAAAGCATTTACAACAATAATAAATCATCTCCATAGCATGCCATGCTGATCTGGAAAAGATAAACCTGTTAGTGTAACCCTAGGTAACCCTGGACCTATTTGCCAGTAAAATCAAATATGCAAATATGATTATACCAATGATTAATCTTTCAAAACAAAGTGTCTACACGATGTCTTCAACATTACCAAGTGTCTTCCATATCATTCCAAGTGTCGGTGATCATTATATCCTGCTGGTGAACCATATACCAGTAACTGTGCAATAGTTGCTTGCCGGTGAATGCTGCTGGATCTCCAGAGTGCTAGTGTTTTAGTAGGTGTTGACATCAATGACAAAACCATACCAAAATACCAACAATGACCCCATGAAAAAGAAGAGCTCCATTCCAGTGGTGAACCATGGTTGGCAGTTAATGTAAGTGATTCATTCCGATGGTTAGTGGGGGCCATGCTAAGTTGTCAGAGTGGAGAGCCCACAATGAATACCCTCATGATAGGTGGCATCCCATTGTGAACTCAGGAGCCAATCAAAGGGTTCCATGTGGTTACACCATGGCATAAGAGAGAGCCACCTAGAAAGAGATAAGGATCAAGTAGTTTGAGAGATCCAATAGTCGGTCGAGTTGATCGAACGGTGGTCTCTATATCACGATTGAGAGATGTGGGAGGTTTATTTGCCGTGACTTGGTGATCGAGTGCCAAGGACTGCTAAGATAAGTAGATCAAGATTAATCAGACAGTCATGGTTTCATTTTGGCCATGAGTCCAGGCCGTACTAAGGCAGTAGGACTGGGACCCTGGAGCCAATCAGGGGATGCCACGTGTCAGGCCCATCAGAAGAGAAAGTGATAGAGGTGAGGTAAAGGTCGGACATGTTAGGGCAGATAAATGGTGATTCGAGGTAGTTCAATGGCTGTCACCAAGTCGCAACAAAAAGTTGCTCGATGGATAAAAGTCGTGACTCAGCCACCAAGTGGTGGGTCCTGATAGAAAGGAAGAGTGGTTTGGAGGAAGTAAAGAACAAGCAAGTTCAAAGAAGATCTATGGCTATCTCTATACCGCGATGGAAACTACATCCAAACTTTAAAGGCCACGACTTGGCGACCAAAGGAAAAGTGCTTAAAGCAGAGGCCTCCTGATCTGTTGGTGCCAAATAAATTTAAATATTCACAACAAAAATGGCAGAGATGTGCAACTCCCATTAGATATTGCTTCAAGATGAAAGTGGATTGGTGAGAGGTACTCAAGGCAATGTACAGAAAGCATAATAGTGTGTGGCTATGTATTTTCTTAAGATAAGAATTCATCAATGCTCTAGTACGAGATGATCCACCAGCATTATGAAGTTGTCGGTTGTTGCAACAATTTTTGGGTAATAGGAGCTTGCCTTTCGGCCATTTTCCAGGTGAATGCCCAATGAATTAATGAGGCACGAATCCTAGAAGGAATGTTAGATCTTTCCCTCAACTATAATGGAATTTTTTCATTAAATGATTGTTAGGGTAAGATTTTTCTTCTAGGTGGTCTGAAGCTTGTTGCATCCTGATTTTATATAAAAGGATACCAAGGCTACCTAGAGAAGGGACACAATTTTGTAGCTAAACTCTGGCAAAATTAATGCAAACATTTGTCTTAGCAATTTTTGAGTCAAATATGAAGTACCTGTAACCTTCTGACAGAGTAATTAAATATAAAGTCTAGAGAATTTAAACTCAGACTTATATTGTCTCTGTGCCATTGTAATGGTGTTTATTCCATTTAAGAAATCAAGGATCTCTTATTTTGAATGATTTTCTAGGCATCTAATGATGTTGTTTTTAGTATATTTTCTCAAGGAGGAAAATATAAATATACTTGAAACAAAATCATTGATATCAGTACTTTTGGTATGGATTGGATGATGAAGTCTAGTGCAGATTGGGACTCTATATATGTCAGGCATATTCAGGTTTGATAGATCAAGAATTTGTGATGTGTGTATTAGTTTCTCTTGTCAGATTGGAGTCTGTTATAGATGACTCTGTTGCCCAAATAAGGCACTGGTTATCTGTTGAGTCTTTGGGTGCATTTTGTGATCCTATCCAAAATAAAAAATCAACTTTACATTTATGTTTTAGTTGTACTAGCCAGTAAGGCAAATTTGTAGGAATTTACAATGGTTTCCTGCAAAACATTTAATATTTTTAGGAGAAAATAGTCTTAAAGGGTTCACCTGCCTAAGCTTTTATAAGCTTAAAGTGTAGGAGGTTTCCTAAGTTTGAAACCTCATATTGTTGTCTTTATTTTAAACTTTTTTGTTCTCTTCCATTGCAACGCAGAGGCAGTAGTTTTCACTTTTCAAGAGAAGGAATAGAAGTTTTCAAAATGGAGATCAACAAAAAATGTTGAATAATATTATGAAATCATGGAGAAGCAGGCATATGCTCTAGTCAAAGTCGTAAAGGCATTTAGGCCCTATCTGGTAAATGCTCAAATTGTAGCCTATATACAAGATGTAGCTATCAAAGACATCCTGTCCCAGTCTAAAGTAACTGGAAAGAGATGCAGGTGGATAACTAGGATACAAGAGTTTTACTTAGAGATCAAGATCACCAAACTGGTAAGAGGATTAGGCCTTGCAAAGTTGATGACTGAATCAAATCTAGTTACTGTTGATGTTAATAATATTGAAACAGAGGAAGTCCTGATCACTAGTATCAAGAGGCAATCATGGTATTCAGATGTGGTACACTTCTTGAAGAATGCCTCATGTTCAGAAGGTATGACACACAACCAGATGAGAACATTGAAGTTAAAGTCGCAAAAATATGTTCTTATTTAGGGAGACCTATATTGGATAAACAGTGATGGGATGTTACTGCTTTGCCTGGATGAATCCCAAGTTGAGAGGGTTCTGAAAGACATGCATAGTGGGGTGTGTGGAGGCCACTATTCAACTAAGACTACTGCTCATAGGATAATCCTAGCAGGGTATTGTTGGCCAACTTTGTTCAAGGATGCTCATAAATATGTTCAGAAATGTGATCCTTGTCAAAGGTTTTCTTCTAGACTAAGGTATGCTAGTGCTTTGCCTTTGAATTCTATTACAGTTGAAACCCCTTTTTTTCAATGGGGCATTGATTTTATTGGAGAAATAATAGAAAAATCAAGCAGGGGTCACAGGTGGATCCTGGTGGCTATTGACTATTTCACCAAGTGGATTGAAGCCATACCTACCAAACAGGCCACTAGTAAGGTAGTCATTAATTTTCTGATAGATAATATAGTGATAAAGCTTGGTGTGCTAGCTAAAATAGTCATGGACAATCCTATGTGCTTTAGATCTGAGCAGTTTGCATAATTTTATGCCAATTATGGAATTATTATGTCATAGTCTTGACCTTACCACCCATAGGGAAATGGCCAGGCAGAATCAAGTAATAAAATCCTCCTCAACATCATCAAGAAGATCCTAGAGAAAAATAAAAGGTCCTGGGATCAAAAACTCAGATTAGCTTTATGGGCTAATAGGGTGACTATAAAAAAGCCCATTGGTACATCCCCTTTTAAACTAGTTTATGGAGTGAAGGCCAGGTTACCTGTGAACAATTTGCTTGCAGTTTACCATTTTTTGCAGATTGAAGAACTTGAAATGTCTAAACCCATGGGATAAAGAATGATTCAGTTGTTAGAGCTAGAGGAAATGAGGACTGGACCCCATAAAAGGAACATGAAACTTCAATTACAGTCAAAGTACCTTTTTTGATAAAAGGACTAGTGCAAGAAAGTTTCAGATTGATGACATGGTCTTGCAGTGGAATGCAAAAGACCAAGAGAAAGGCAAGCATAAGAAATTTGAATCACTATGGACAAGCCCTTTAATTGTTTGTGATACCAATGGAAAGGATTCATACTTCTTATGAAGAATGAATGGCAAAGTACAGGAATTTCCAGTGCATGGACAATTCTTGAAATACTACTTCTTTTGATTTGTTTCAGTCCATGCACAGTAGTTGTAGGCTGTATATATTTGCTTTCAATTGTATATTTTTGAATAAGGAGTCCCTATTTGGAATTTAGGAGCAGTCGTTTGTTCCTAAGTGGTCTACGTTGTAGAGTTTTGCTAAAATCTTATGTTGGTCTTGCATCCAACCATCCCTAGTCAGAGCCACTATTGGGACCTATTAAATTTTGATGAATTTGGGAGGCCCATTTCTAATTTTTTCATCTTCTTTTAAAGGACTACCTAATGGGTCAGATCAATAAGGATTCATTTCAAGGAAGGACAAAAGAAAACCCAATTAGCATCCTCCCCTTGCACGAAATTTCCAAGTAAATGCATTGGTTGGTGTATTTCCAATGCCCTTGCATGGTTCTTGAAGAGGCTCAAAAACCTTTAGGTGAAAGAAAATGGTAGGAGTCATGTGATAGGGGAAAGGACCCAGAGGGTTTTCAAGCAAAGGGCCAGGTGTAAACCATTTATACCACATTGGTGGTAGGGAGGAGCATTTTACCATTTAAAAGTAAAGCCGCACACATTCATAGTGTCAAAGCTTAAGGGATTTTGACAAGGAGTTAGCTCAGTGACCTAGTGGACCCCATGCATGCGCACGCATCCTGAGGCAACCAAATTTTGCAGCAGAAAGGAAAAATAACCAGCAAGAAAGATCGCAGCTGATCCAATGGTGGTCGCTAGGTTGCGATGGGAAGCTCCTTGTTAGAGTATCCATCGTGACTAGGTGACAAGGTAGGCCCAGGTCCAGTGGAGGGTCTGACCTAAAGTGATGTGGTGGTCAAGTTGGTGCCAAGTTGGATCCAAAGGTGTACTAGTGGCTGACACATGGCGGGCCCGATAGAAAGGGTGAGCAGCAAAGACCAATTCGAGACCTCATGACTTAAACCCAGTCTCCAGCTCGCTAGTAAAAAATGATAACACACAAAAGACTAGAGAAATCATGAGCGAGCAGATCTGCAGATGATCCAATGGTGGTCACTAGGTCGCGATGAGAAACTGCTAGCTAGCATATCCCTCACGACCCCACAACAAAGAATAGATCCATTCCAGTGGTGAACCATGGTCGACAATTAATGCAAGCAGTTAGGGTAGGTGGTTCATTCTGGCAGTTAGTTAGGGTTGTGCTAAGGTGTCAGAGTGGAGAGCCCAGAATGAATATCCTCACGATAGGTGGGACCCCGTTATGAACTCAGGAGCCAACCAAAGGGTGCCATGTGGTGACACCATGGCATAAGAGAGATCCACTTTGAAAGAAATAAGGATTGAGCAGGTTGAGAAAGATCCAACAGTCGGCCAAGTTGATCGAATGATGGTCGCTATATCACAATTGAGAGATGTGTGAGGTTTATTAACCATGACTTGGCGATCGAGTATCAGGGCCCGCTGAGAGAAGTAGATCAAGATTGATCGGATGATCGTAGTTTCATTTTGGTCATGAGTCCAGGCAGTGCTATGGCGATAGGAATGGGACCTCGGAGCTAATCAGAGGATGCCACGTGTCAGGCCCGACAGAAGAGAAAGTGATAGAGGTGAGGTAAAGGTCGGACATGTTAGGCCAGATCAATGGTGATTCATGGAAGATCAATGGTTGTTTCCAAGTTGCAACAAAAAGTTGCTCAATGGCTAAAAGTCGTGACTCAATGACCAAGCAGTGGGTCCTGATAGAAAGGAAAAGCAGTTTGGAGGAAGTAAAAAACAAGCAAGTTCAAAGAAGATATATGGCTGCCGCTATACCACGATGGAAACTACATCTAAATTTTAAAGGCCATGACTTGGCGACTGAAGGAAAAGTGCTCAGAGAGGAGGCCTCCTGATCCATTGGCGCCAAAGAAATTTAAATATTCACAATAAAAATGGCAGAGATGTGCAACTCCCATCAGATATTGCTTCAAGATGAAAGTGGGTTGGTGAGAGGTACTCAAGGCAATGTACAAATAGCATAATGGTGCGTGACTGTGTGTTTTCTTAAGATAAGAATTCATCAATGCTCTGGTATGAGATGATCCACCAACATTATGAAGCTTTCGGTTGTTGCAACCATTTTCGGGTAATAGGAGCCTGCCCTTTCAACCATTTTCCAAGTGAATGTCCAGTAAATTAATGAGGCATGCATCCCAGAAGGAGTGTTAGATCTGTCCCTCAACTGCAATGGAACTTTTGCATTAAATGACTATTAGGGTAAGATTTTTCTTCTAGGTGGTCTGAAGCTTGTTGCATCCTGATTTTCTATAAAAGTATACCAAGGCTACCTAGAGAAGGGACACAATTTTGTAGATAAACTCTAGAAAAATTATTGCATGCCTTTGTCTTAGCAATTTTTGAGTCAAATATGAAGTACCTATAACCTTCTGATAGAGGAATGAAATATAGAGTCTAGAGAATTTAAACTCAGACTTATATTGTCTCTATGTCATTGTATTGGTGTTTATTCCATTTAAGAAATCAAGGATCACTTATTTTAATTGATTTGCTAGGCATCTAATGATCTTGTTTTTAGTCTTTTTTCTCAAGGAGGAAAATATAAATATACTTGAAATTAAATCATTGATATCAGTAGTTTTGGTGTGGATTGGATGATGAAATCTAGTGCAGATTGGGACTCTATATATGTGAGGCATATTTAGGATTTGATAGATCAAGAATTTGTGATGTGTGTATTAGTTTCTCTTGTCAAATTGCAGTCTATTATAGATGACTCTGCTGCCCAGATAAGGTATTGGTTTATCTATTGAGTCTTTGGGTGCATTTTGTGATCCTATTCAAAATAAAAAATCAACTTTCCATTTATGTTTTAGTTGGACTGGTCAGTAAGGAAAATTTGCAGGAATTTACATTGGTTTCCTACAAAACATTTAATATTTTTAGGAGAAAATAGTCTTAAAGGGTTCACCTGCCCAAGCTTTTATACGATTAAAGTGTAGGAGGTTTCCTAAGTTTGGAACCTCATATTGTTGTCTTTATTTAAAAAATTTGTTGTTCTCTTCCATTCCAGCACAAAGGTAATAGTTTTCACTTTTCAAGAGAAGCACTAGAATTTTTCAAAATGGAGAACAATAGGATCTCATGGACATCATGCATCTGAGAAAAATATATCTAGGAGTAGATACATGCATGTCCCCTCTCCCAGTTATGCAAATGTTGTATGTCATAACTGCAATGGATTTGGCCATAGAGAGTTTGAATGCAAGAAGAGGAATCTGGAGTCACATGGAGGCCGGTATAACTATGCTCTATAGAAAGGTGGATTCAGAGCATTTGGAAGTCAGAGACCTGCATGGAACCAAAGGATGAATTTCCCTATAGGAGCAAGAGGTCCACCAGTTTTGGTTGCCAATCACAACAACATAACCAGAAGGAGATGATCAAACCGGTATGTTAAGAGATTCCCCAAACATGAAGTTGGGATGGATGTTGTGTGCTACTATAGCACTTCTTCTGGCTATGATGGAGAATCGGGAAATGGAAGGACTCATTAGCAAAAGAAGGAAAGACCTGCTCCCAAGCCTGAAAATGGGAAGAAGAATGAGACCAAGTAGGTATGGAGGAAGAAGACCATGAACCAACATTGTGTACCCATTGTACATGTGATATCTCCTAAGGCCTAAAGGAGATGCAAGATCCTAGGGGGAGTAGCACATTGAATTTATCATTCACCCCCTCAGTGAAGAAGGCAACATGGATGAACATGGTATTGCTGGTATGAAGGATGGAAGTGATATGATAAGTGTGTATAGAGGCTTCCTTAACTACACACCTATAGATCAGTGTTGTATCACTACTACATGTGTCAATAAGTGGAGGTTAACAATTGGTATCATATGTTAACCGGTATGTGCAGGATGTTACCGACATAGATGCCTACAATTACTTGTAGGCTATGTAAGAAAATAAAGTTGGAGATTGTTGCATTAGCCCCAGTAGCATGGAATGTGGAGTTCATGTCTCAGGTGGTATTGGAAAAGACCTGAATGACATATGTTGGCCCGATGGTTGATCATGCAGGTATGCATATTTTTGTGCTAATTGGTTAGAATTATGACTTGATGATGACATTGTATGGCATTGTGTTCATCCAGGATCATGTCATAGGCTATGGTGGATATAATGGAACTGAAAGATCATCATATGATCACAGTTGCATAGCTCAACCTGTATGAAGACAATTGGAGCCTCGGTATTAGACCTCACTGAAGATAAGGACCTAAGATGTATGACTCATGGGGAGTTCAAGTGGCTATGATGCAAAGCCAGGATGCTTGAACTTAGAAGAGTAAGTGCACTAACTACCCAAAATTACAGATGATGAAAGGTCATAATAGGAATACCCAGGAGAATTTCATTGCAAGGGGTATCTACCTATCATGTGGTTGGTTGTATTAGTAGTACAATCACATTTGATTCCTTCTTGTCAATTGGCTGGTTGTACTATTAGTACAATCACATTTGATTCCTAAAGAATTTTGGGATCAAACAGGAGGTGATGCAGTTTGATCAGTAGGTGAGTAGTGTTTACTGACACATCCCTTTGAAATTAAGTGGTGTAACAAATCGTATAACATTTGCATGATCAATAGGTGTTAGTTGATAGTTGAGTCCTCCATCTCAAGTGTTGTGAATTGAGAAAGAACGCAACAAAATGTGACAATTGGTATCAAAGAAGGAGAGACATCCGCTAAAGACAAAGGGGGAGAAAGAATTTTGCCAATGCCTGGTAAATACAAGGAGGAATGATACCTTGACAATGCCCTTTGCCATTATTGTCAAAGGGGGAGAAATATTATGTAGTATATTGGATACTACATGTGTGAGAATCCTTTGGATCATACAAAGGGGTAGAAAGACTTTGTAGTATGTCGGATACTACTTGAGTTGACATCAATGCCAAAGGGGGAGATTGTTGACATTGGGTTGTCATTGATGTCAACAGGCATGAGATGACTACCGATATGAGAGATGTATGTGCAACACTATCAAGGACGAGTATAGGTTGAGATATCTTTGATATCACCTTGTATTGCAGAATAGTGGTAAGGTAAGGAAGATGACCTTGAGAGTCACCGGTACACAAGTTGGTGCCTGACTTGTGTTGATGGAATGGTAAAGTGATCAGTACTAGTATAGTGCATCACTAGTAAGGAAAGGATGTCAACTGGTAAGTGATGTGTTGACATGTGGAAGTCAGATCAACCAAGTGAGTGGTTGTCAGCCTGCAAAGGTCACGACCAGTGTACAAGAAGGATGAGCAAGGTCCTTGGATGTTGTTTGTGATGAAGAGGCACAACATTACCTAAATTGCATCAACACTGGAGGAGAAGAATGAAAAGGTCACAGGTATGCTGTAAAGTTGCAGGACAATAGGAATCCCACCTGATGAAGATGCAATCATCATGAGAAGTAATGACTGACTATGAATGTGCCCACACTAGATCACGTGTGCTTGTTTGAAGATATGTTGCACAAATAGGCAAGTCACATGAGTACACTGTAGGATGCATAAGACAAGGCACCACTCCACCGATAAGTGGAACTTATCTCCTATCATGTATTATATGCATCATAGTTTTGTGAGATAAGGCAGAAGAGGTGTGCATTAAGTGCATGAAATCAAGGATATGCACTGGTTCAACTGAGAAGGCATGTTGAGATGCTGGTACAAATGAAGAGTTCTTGTCAGTATGTAGGTCCACCAAAAATATGAGCAAGGTGCAGATGCAGTTGCCTTCCCCACCTTGTGGGAATGTGCATGCTTGGGATAAACATGTCTAAAGACCGGTTTAGGTGTTCCACCGATAGTTCAACAAGTACAGACATGAGGAGTTAACTGGTAGAATGTGAGACACTGACAGGGTTAGAAAATCGGTAGGAAAGAGGGACCGGTAGAGTGTTTGGTCAGTGATCCTATCTAGACCAACAAAAAGAGCTTTCTTGGCAGTTGGTTGACATGGATGCCACTTGGAGTCAAGGTGGAAATCTCGCAGAGATTGGTGAAGTGTCATGTAGAGATAGGTATTTCTACAGGTATGCATTGAATATGAATCCGATGATTTATGGATCAGATCTAAGAAGTGTGGCTCAAAGAAGAATGAACGACAAAGAAGAATCAGGGAGTTGTTGGCATCTAGATCAAAGCAAGAAGATTAGACTATGAGAAGACCTCAAGGAGGAAACACCAGAAACATTAATGGCATTTGGACAGAGGCAGGTCAAGATACATGGTTGTGTTTGCTACATTTGGAAAACATGTATTGGAAGGCGCATTATTGGTAGAGTTGTATAGTTGACCATTTGGGAGATTAGATCGGGGAAGATCTGATTGGATTTTTTTTTCCTCAAGGGAGATGAGGAAACCCTAACCACTGATTTTTTGAATTGTCTTTTGGTGGGAAAGCCAGTCTATAAATATGCACGCCAAAGACATAGTTAAGTTGCTACTAAAGAGAAGAGGAGAGTACTACTGCAAAGTGATTGAATGTTACTTCTGCATGTGGGATAAAATCAACCAAGTGCTCAATGAGTATCTAAGATAAGAGGGAGAGTAAAGAGAAAAACCAATAGTGGTTATACCAGTAGAGCAGAAGTGAAGAGAGTTGCAGAGAAGGCAAACATTGGACCGGTACATTATAGCATCAGTAAAGTGTAGAGCACTGAGGAGGAGATTCAACAAAGAAGAAGAAGAGAAGAAGTGTATTGGTAGGGTTTGCAGGCAGTAGAGTAGAAGAATAGTGAGTTGGTGTAGCAAAGAAGGTATCTCACCAGCAGAGTAAGGTATAAGAAATGGTTGCAAGATTCACTTGTAACAAGATAACTACTTTTGTAATTGATGTTTTTATTGTGAACACTAAGTTGTAGCTCAGTGCAGGGGTTGTAGCTCCTTTGGGTTGAATCCCATAAACAATTTGGGCGTTGGTGCTCCTTAGGTTGGTGCCCTAAATCAAGGGTTGTAGCTCCTTGGGTTGGTGCCCTAAATATTGTAACTGAGTTTTCACTGTGAGGCTGGATTGGAGTAGTAGACTCAAACAACATTTGTCACTGAGGTTTTTCCCATCTTGAGTTTTCCTCGTATATATTGGTGTTATGTGATGTCCCTTTTGTGATTGCATTTGTGTTGGTCTCCCCACTAATCGGTAAGTCTACATTGAGTTAGATCTATTAACAGGTATGCTCACATAGGTTAGCTAAATAAAAAAGTTGAGAACCACTAATTCACCCCCCCTCTTAGTGGTACATTGTGTCTAACATCAACCAAATCCAAACACCAAATGCAATAAATATACTCTTGGATGGTAACCCTAACAATCTCCACCAAAAACTCAATAAATAAACATTTAATTCAAAACTATAGACATCCACTAGCCAATCAAAATATTTTATAAAACTATATATTATACCTACCATGCACATTATTGAGGAAATTAATATTTAATAATATTATTATGGTCTTAGTGTTATACTAGGTAATTGTGTTGAGATACCCTAGCAAATTTTATTTGATGAGTTGTATTTATTTCCACTTGTGTAATGTGCTCTTATGATTATGCTTTAAATTGATTATGTTCATATCTAGTAGATGGACATTTAATGCATTTGAGTAATTAATTTAGATGTGTTGCATTAATTTATCTTTCTTACAAAAAAAAATATCTCTATTTTCATGCTTGATAACTCAATGATGAACAGTGAGTACCAAACCGGTACTAAGAGGGGTATGAATCAGTATAGGCACAAAAAACTTCTCCTGAACTGGTTTGATTGCAGACTATAAACTACTGGCAATCCCTAACACCAGTTCAAACTAGACTACTACCGATTAAACAGAGTGCAACTATGAAAGACATGACCCGGTCAATCTTCTTAGCTTTCCACACAACCTACTCCCTCAATTCCACTTTGTCCTTATGCATAAACAAATAATCTATCATAAAAAATATAATAACTTGCTAGATCAACATGATTCACTGCTTGACAGAAAACAACAAAGCATCACATGAAAAGACATCACATATGACACACATATTTTTCACATGGAAACCCAACTGGGAAAAATCATGGTGGGGATGAATACCCACAAGCTATTTTTTAACTCTTCAGAAGTCCGCTCTATTAGGAGCCTAGTCCAGTTAAAGACTATTACAACAGGTTTTATTAGGAACCGATCTTGTTAGGGATCACCCGGTTAAGGGATGGATAGAATACCCGGTTAAGGGTTAAACCTTATTAGAGGTTACCTTGTCAAAGGATTTTATGAACTCAATGGCTTTGAGTCACCCTATTAAAGGATTTACAGCAAGCTAGTTAAAGCTACCCAGTTAAGGGATTTTCCAACTATTGAAGTAGTTAAAGATCAACAGGTATTACAATGATCTGGTAATAGCACTCAATGCCAATGCAGATCCGCTTTAGTTCCTTCCTTCTGCACACACACTATGCAGGTATCAATCCTCTTATCTGGTCTGGCAAGAATCACGTATCTCCACTTATATACACACACAACATTTGCCAACAATCTCAACATGAAACACAACATCGACCTTATAGAACAGAGATAGGTCGACAGCATAAACCCTAAACCCTAAACACTTAGGTTGAGCAATTGATCGGTTCAATCCTAACCATTAAGCATTTTGCATTTGAATACACCGGTCTTGAATAGATCTCAAGACATTCTCCATCATTTGTTCTTCACCACTTCATGGAGGTGATAACCCCGCATGCATTCTCCACCATTTGCAAAGACTTCACACATTCTCGAGGTAGGTAGGATCAATCTCCTTCATGCAAGATCCTTCACATGCACAAGGCTAACGTGGCAACATGATTTGATCTCCACTACAATGCTAACTCATCACACAATGTCATCAGTTGAATCAAACAGGCTTGGAACACTTCAACCAAAAACCCTGAAGCTAAGACTACCAATCGGTAGTCCTACCACATTCCATGTACCGGTTCTCATTTTGACATACTGGTTCTGGTTCACTTGGACAAGCATACCGCTTCACTTATTGCACATATACCAGTTTACACCACCATACTGGTTCTCTTTGCCAGTTGCTTAACTTCAATATACCAGTTCACTTCTCAGCATATTGACATCAATGACAACACACAATATCACCATGTCATCATACTCTTGCACATATGCCAACAATCTCCCCCTTTGGCATTAATGGCAATATACAAAGATATCACTCAGCATCACATCTTCTCCCTATTACTACAGATATCTTCCCCACTTCACATCTTCTCCCCCTTTGACAACAATGCCAAAGTGGAGGCACAAGCTTCCCTATTCCACTATGTTGCTCCCCCTAAGGAGTAGCATCCTTCAACACATCAATCCTAAAAAAGATTGGACACTACAATACCTGACTGATGTGGAGCACATACTTTTAGTTTACCTCTTGAAGGGGCAACACCCCTAATTCACCTCTCAAATAGGTAAATGAATCCTTTGGTAGAGGCTTGGTGAATATATCTACTAATTGCTCCTTACTAGAAATATGTTCCAATGCCACCTCTTTGTTCTGAACCTTTTCCCTCAAGAAATGATACTTGAGTTCAAAGTGCTTGGTTCTAGCAAGTAAAACCAAATTCTTGGAAATGTTAATTGCACTTGTATTGTCACAGAATATACTTACCAGTTCAGATATAGGAACTTTGAAGCCATTCAATACATGCTTCATCCAAATAGTCTGGGTGGAGTTCATAAAAGTTGTAACATACTCATCCATGAGACCAGTCTACCACCAAGAAAGAATGCACCACCGGTTGTGCTCTTCCGGTCATCTACATTACTAGCCCAATCAGCATCTATGAACACTTTTAGGTTGAACTCATTATTGTATAGATACCATAGCCCATAGTCAATAGTTCCCTTCAGATATTTAAGAATCCTCTTGACTGCTACCAAGTGGGATTCTCTTGAGCTTTGCTGAAACCGAGCGGTAATACCCACTGCATGCGCAATGTCTGGTCTGCTATGAACTACATAATGCAACTTACCAATCATTGATTGGTATTCCTTCTCATTTACCAGTGCTGAGTCATCTGCTTTTAATAGTTTACAACCGGTCGCCATTGGTGTACCAACCGGTTTACTGTCTTCCATGCCAAAGGTCTTCAACACCTCTTTGACATACTTGGACTGAGTAATAAAGATTCCATCTCTCATTTGTTGAATCTGCAGTCCAATGAAGAACTTAATCTCCACTATGACTGACATCTCAAATTCCTTCTTCATCTCATCTGCAAAATCATGACTCATCTTGTCATCTCCTCCAAAGATGATGTCATCAACAAATACTTCACAGATCAGAATCTAATCTCCTTCTAATTTCAAGTAGATATTGCTATCTTCACTTGTTCTTTCAAATCCAATCTTCACAAGATGGGAGTGCAAGCATTCATACCATGCTCTAGGTGCCTACTTTATTCCATATTATGTAGCCTACACACCATGTCACTGTCTTCTAATAAGGAAAACCCATTTGGTTGCTCTATATACACCTCCTCTTCAAGTATTCCATTTAGGAATGCAGATTTTACATCCATTTGGTATACCTTGAATCCTTTAAAAGCTGCATATGCAAGAAGCATATGAACTCCTTCCAATCTGGCTACTGGAGTAAAGGTTTCTCCATAGTCTTCTCCTTCTTCTTGAGCATACCCCTTACACATCAGTCTGGCTTTGTTTCTTATCACTATCCCATCTTCATTTAGCTTATTTCTAAAAACTCATTTGGTACCAATGACATTTTTATGCTTCAGTCCGGGTACCAAGGACCATGTACCATTCTTTTCTATCTGATCAAGTTCTTCTTCCATTGCCTTGATCCAATCTTCATCTTTATGTGCCTCTTTGAATGATTTAGGCTCAAATTCAGAGATCATACATGAGTTTTCTCTGACCTTTCTTCTTGTAAGGATTCTTGCATCCTTGTCTCCTATGATTTCCTTTGGATCATGATTGAGTTTGACATACCTAGGTATGTTCTTAACAAATTCCTCTTTCTTTTCTTCTTCATCCTCATCTTCATCAGCATCAGCATCCACCGGTGTAGGAGCACAATTACTAGTACTGGGCTGATTTGCAACCGGTTCCCAAAAGGTTACTACCGATTCATCTCCTACTTGCTCACTGTCGGTTTCCTCAAGTTTCCCAAAGTTTTCATCAACCCTAACATTGATGCTTTCAACAATTCTCTAAGTCCTATTGTTGAAGCATTTGAGAGCTTTACTCTTGGTGGAATATACTAGGAATATTCCCTCATCACATTCAACATCAAACTTGCTCTGATGTTCACTCCTCTTGATGTAACATTTACTACCAAACACTCTAAAGTAGCTTACCACTAGTGCCTTACCGGTCCAATACTCATAAGGAGTCTTATCATTTCCCTTTTTGATGAGTACCCGATTCATTGTGTAGACTGCAGTGCTCACCACTTCTCTCCAAAAGGTGTGAGCAACTTTACCTTGGATCAGCATAGTTCTAGCCACTTCAACCACAGTTTGGTTGTTCGTCTCTGCTAAGCCATTCTGCTGTGGAGTCTGGGGGGCTGACAATTACCTCTTGATGCCATTCTCTTCACAATATTTGTTGAATTCATCGGAAGTGAATTCCCCTCCTTGATCAGTTCTAAGGCATTTGATTCTTCTACCAGTGCTCTAAAAGCTTTGAAATTTCCAAAGGCTTTAGACTTGTCCTTCAAGAATGTGACCCACATCATTCTTGAGCAATCATCTGTAAGAATCATAAAATACCTATCTCCCTGCACACTCCTAGTCTTCATAGGACCACACAAATCAGTGCACAAGATCAAGTAAGTTGTCAGCAGTGAAAGATTTACCTTTGAAGGTTGAGGAAGACATTTTCCCTAGTTTGCACTCTCTACACAAAGGATTTTCTAGTTTGCTCAGCACAGGTAATCCTCTAACTGCTTTGGTCTTACTGGCCTTCACAATGTTATCAAAGTTTACATGGCAGAGTGTCTTATGCCATATCTAGCTATCATCAAACTTAGCCATAAGACATGTACTTATATTTGCATTAAGCTAAAATAAGTTACCTTTGGTCTGCACACTGGTGGCCATCAATTCACCATTCTTTGCTTTGATTTTGCACACTCCATTTTTGAATTCCAGAGTGAGTCCACTATCATTCAGCTAGGCAACACTCAATAGATTGTGTCTGAGACCTTCCACCCAGCACACATTGTCAGCACTGCTCTTTCCATTTAGAGAGATGGACCCTCTGCCTTTGACCATACATGGTGCATCATTACCAAAATGAACCACACCACCATCATACTCTCCCAGGGATATAAACTTGCTCTGGTCACCAGTCATATGGTGAGAGAAACCACTATCAATAATTCACTCATTGGAATTATCAAAGCAGGAGACAAGAGCCTTCTTGTCTGACACATCCTCCTTGACTGCAACAAACACAATATCTTCATTTTCTTCATCTTCTGATTCCTCATCTATGACACCTTCATCAACTGCTACAAAATAGTTTCTCCGGTTTCCTCCTTTGAATTTCTTGAACCTTTCTGGTTTGTCCTTGCTATCACCATTAGGATAGTTTATAGTGATGTGTCCTATCCAATTACAAGAGAAGCATTTCAAAGGAAGCTTACCTCTGTATTTTCTGGTTCCCTTAGGAAGTCTCTTGGAAAGAAGAGCTTCAAATTCCATCAGAATCTCCTCATCATCCATTTCTCTACTCTGTCTTGGTTCACCGCTGGTGCTTGCTTCTTTTCCTTTTCTAGATGGTGCAACAGATGCTCTAAAAGTTGATTCAATCTTCTGAACATTGCCATCAAAACTATTTATCTTATAGGCTATTAATTTTGCAATGATGGAGTCTAGGGATACCTTAGTCTTGTCTATTTATCTCAACTCTTGAATAGCAGCAACCCTTATTACATAGACTGGTAATAGGGATCTCAAAACTTTGATAACAACAGTGGAATCTTCCATTTTACCACCTGCACTCTTGATACCTCCAACAACGGTTTTGATTTGTATTCCATATTGTTGAATGGTCTCACCTTCAACCATCTGCATGTCTTCAAACTTCCCTCTAAGGCTTTCTTCCTTAGCTTGTTTTACATGCTCATCACCGCCATAGATATTTTCAAGAGTATCGCATACTTCTTTGGGATTGTCTTTATCTTGGAAATCAATAAACTCAATGTCAGATAAGCTACTGATTAGGGCTTCCATGACTTGCCCATTCTCGTGAATCTCTCTCTTTTGGTCATCGGTGAGAGTACCGGTAGGGATAACATAAACATTCTCAACATAGCTCCAATGTTGAGCACCCATGCTTCTGATGTATATCTTCATTCTATCCTTCCATATTTTAAAGTTATCTCTGTTGAACTTTGGACCTTCCCTCTTCATCATTACAATAGGATCTTTCCCTCAAGCAGTTAAGCTTACAACATAGAGGACCTGGAGGATGCTCTGATACCAATTGATAACTCAATGATGAATGATGAGTACCAAATTGGTACTGAGAGGGGGGCTGAATCAGTACAGGCACAAAAAAAATCTCCTGAACTGGTTTGATTGCAGACTATAAACTACTGGCAATCCCTAACACCGGTCCAAACCAGACTACTACTAGTTAAACATAGTGCAACTGTGAAAGACATGAACCGGTCAATCTTCTTAGCTTTCCACACAACCTACTCCCTCATTTCCACTTTATCCTTATGCATAAATAGATAATCTATCATCAGAAATATAATAACTTGCTAGATCAACATGATTCACCACTTGACAGAAAACAACAAAGCATCACATGAAAAAGAAATCACATATGACACACATATTTTTCACATGGAAACCCAACTGGGAAAAACCACGATGGGGATGAATACCCATAAGCTATTTTTGAACTCTTTAGAAGTCCGCTCTGTTAGGAGCCTAGTCCGATTAAAGATTGTTACAATAGGTTTTGTTAGGAACCGATCCTGTTAGGGATCACCCAGTTAAGGGATGGCTAGAATACCCGGTTAAGGGTTAAACCCTGTTAGAGGTTACCTTGTCAAAGGATTTTATGAACTCAATGGATTTGAGTCACCCTGTTAAAGGATTTACAGCAAGCTGGTTAAAGCTACCTAGTTAAGGGATTTTCCAACTGTTGAAGTAGTTAAAGATCAATAGGTATTACAATGATCTGGTAATAGCACTCAATGCCAATGCAGATTTGCTTTAGTTCCTTCCTTCTACACACACACTATGCAAGTATCAATCCTCTTATCTGGTCTGGCAAGAATCATGTATCTCTGCACTTAGGTACACACACAACATTTGACAACAATCTCAACATGAAACACAACATCAACCTTATAGAACATAAATAGGTTGGCAGCATAAACCCTAAACCCTAAACACTTAGGTTGAGAAATTAATTGGTTCAATCCTGACCATTGAGCATTTTGCATTTGAATACAATGGTCTTGAACAGATCTCAAGACATTCTCCATCGTTCGTTCTCCATTGCTTCATGGAGGCGATAACCCATCACGCATTCTCCACCATTTGCAAAGACTTCACACATTCCCGAGGTAGATAGGATCAATCTCCTTCATGCAAGATCCTTCATGGGCACGAGGCTGATGTGGCAACACGGTCTGATCTCCATTACAATGCTAACTCATCACACAATGTCATCGGTTGAATCACATAGGCTTGGAACACTTCAACCAGAAACTCTGAAGCTAAGACTACCAACCGGTAGTCCTACCACATTCCATGTACCGGTTCTCATTCCAACATACCGGTTCTAGTTCACTTGGACAAGCATACTGCTTCACTTATTGCACATATACCAGTTTACACCACCATACTGGTTCTCTTTGCCAGTTGCTTAACTTCAATATACCGGTTCACTTCTTAGCATATTGACATTAATGACAACATACAATATCATCATGTCATCATACTCTTGCACATATGCCAACAATGCTAGTTATATTTCTCTAGGGTTTTTTCTAGCGCATTACAGTCATTTTTTCCTAGAGGGTATAAGATTCAATAGTCAAGCATGCCAAAATAGTTGTAACAGTATTTCTGAATTTAATGTCTAATAGTTTTTAAGAGTATCTAACTACCATGAATACATTCAATTATGTTACAATTACCCTTAATTTCCTTAGATTCATTTTAAGAGCACCAATCCAATTGTTCCTACATCCCTTTTTCTCATTCATTAACATGACATCATTATTCCATTACTAACATCACTATCACATGTCTAAATCATTTTCTTAAACAATAATTAACCACTCAAATCAACATAATACTGAATATGAAACCTTATGCAAGAGACAAATGCATTAAGGAAATAACTTCTTTTCCAACTAAGAATATATACTCTAATTCCATTCAAGACTAACCAAATGACATCTTATTCAGCCATGAATTTAAATCCTTATTCCCATAAATAATCAATATCCAAGATGCAACATAGATTCAACAAGAATTATAACAACATATCCTATTACAAAAATCATGATCTCCATCTATTATTTCCTCTTCCATTACTATGAATACAAGATCCTATTACATCATGATACATAGTTCTAAAACTAGAAATAATACTATCTCATGAATCATACTAATGTAAATACCACATGAATCATGATACATCAATCTGATCCAAGAATCCGACCAAAGTTGAAGAGATAAAGAATCCATATCCATGCATAAGAGAAACCGACGAAAGAACATCCCAATGGAAGAAGACATCAATCCACTTGACCATGTGGAACCATAAGGAATGACCCATCCTACTATGAGGAATGACACAAGGTACCACACACACTCTAGACCTAGGCTGCCACCTAAAAACCAAAAATATCTCAACAAGACAACAAGAAAAAATGAGAAACAACCACATATACTATAATCCAAATATCATCACATGGCTAAATCAAAAGCATAAAACTCCTAAAGGCTAATCAACAATCCAAGCATAAGGAACAAGGACACATGTAGGGAAGATTGTCGTCACATGATATCCTCACATAGAAGGGAAACACACACACACATATCGAGACCTCTACCCAACACTACAAGATCTCCAACCGTCACCCTGGTAGACATGTGGAACCATCTTAACCTATTAGAGAATCAAGGGAGTTTTATTTACCTTTTCCACTATCTTTTCAAGCCCATCTCGAGTCTCCACTCAAGGGCTATGAGGTAGGATATCCAAAAAGAATTTTATTATCTTGTTTAGATGAATCTTATTTTCCCAATCCGTCTAATTAATTATTATAGTTATCACTTATTTAAATCAAGAAAATCTTCAATGTGTTCCTAGTGGTCTAGACTCCAAGCATCCTTACAAGGAACCTCTTGGCAGTGCATTCTCTCATGACCCCAACCATCACATAGAATCCCACTCTCCCTAACCATGTTCCAAGACCTTAGGGTAATCACATATGATAGCATAAACAAAGAGACTCATTCAGATATATATTCCACAATAATATCCATTGAAGGACACACACACACACACACACACACACATATATATATATGCAAATCCAGTCAATAGCCAAAAGCCATAATGCCAACATATAAACTAAGAGCCTCATCAATAGTTAATAAATAAGAGCAAGGCATAAACCCTCTTGCTTAGCCATAATAAATATAACCCTCAACAACAAGGCACACTTCATCTCATTGTCTACCTATTACAATAAAATCCTCCACAACAAGGAATACACCTTCTCACTGGAGAGAAATACATGATAAACCTCTACAATAAGGCATACATTATCTTGTTGGAGCTAATACATGATGAAATATCCAAATCTAAACAATAAATTCACTTAGAATATCACAATGATACTGAAAATAGCCTCTGATACAAAGAACAGATGAAGGAAACTCAACACAGATTGCCAAAATGACCATAACACAATAGATAGGGAAAATTAGCACTTCTACAAAATAGTACAAAACATTTACCAAATACTTCAACACATATAAAAGGTAAAATAATGCATATAAAACATCCTGCAATGCATATAATCTCTAGCACATATCTTAAATACAATAGTGCATTCATTTAAATAGTACATTCATTCAAAGGTTTACTTATTTTGTTGGCATTTTGGCACTAAGTTGTCATTGATGTCAACCGGTCGAGATCGAGCATAAAGGATAAAAGTACAAACCAGACTGAAGGATGGTTGCTTGTTTATGATGAAGAGGCAGAATGTTAAAAGTTGTCTCACACCACTGGAGGTGAAGATGTCTACCAGTTAACAGAAGGAGAACACTCTACTAGCCAAAGGTCTTACCGATATGTGTTTGCCGAACTGACTGCATGTTAGTAGGCCATGTCTCGATCGGTGTGATGCAATGTGGAGCTGAGTTGGCAAGTGTGTTGCGGTTGGTGAAGCTTCATCAACACGGTTGGTGAAATAGATAATCGTAATTAATGAAGGAAACCACAAATCAAGGGATTGCATCTAACTGATTGCGTCTCGAGGAAGAAGAAATGACAAAGGAAGATCAGGGAGCAGTTGGTGCTTGAATCAAGGCAAAGGAAATCCGATACATAAAGGAAACTTCTGGAACACTTTATGTGTCGTCTAACTTCATGACAAAAGATCTGATACTTGATTGCCACTCCAAGAAAAACATGCATTGGATGATGAAAATAGTGTGCAGGTGCAGTCTTTGAGGATAGGTGATTGATCCAAGAAAGGTGGGATTGGACATCATGAAGATTGTGTCAAAAAGGGAAAACCCTAATTGCTCAGGTTTTTGAATTGCATTCTGGAAGGAAAATAGAGGATAAGTAATGAGAGCTCTGGACAGGAAAAGTGTTGATGTTGTGAAGATTGTGGAGTGACAAGAAGAGAGAGGGAGAAAGGAGAAAACTTTAGAAGGCGATCTGAGAAAGTTGTAGGGTGAGAGAGCAAGCAAACCGATGAGAGGATTCTACTGGAAATATCATAGTGAGGCAGTTGAACCTAACCGAAAAGGTGTGGAAGAGCAGGCAACATCCTAGTGTGATACCATGTGTTGAGAGATTGTGTGTGAAAGGGAGAGAAAGGTAACAGAGAGTTATCTAATTCAAGAGTTGTAGAATCCATTTGCAACAAGAAGCCTTAATTGTATTAGAATAGTATTTCAATATACATCACCAAGTTGAAGCTTGGTGTGGGGGTTGGTGCTCCTTGAGTTGGTGCCCTAAAAGGTGCAGGGGTTGATGCTCCTTGGGTTAGTGCCCAAAATCTTTGTAAGGTTGTGTTTTACTTGTGAGGCTGGATTGGACCAGTAGTCTCCAGCATCTCTTCTCACCGAAGTTTTTCCCATATTGGGTTTTCCTCGTAAATCTGGTGTTTTGAATCTCTTGTGTGTGAATGATCTCTTTATTTTTCTCTCTTGCATCACCAAAATGACTATTTCGTGGTTAAGTAAATAGTTGATTGTCTGAAATTAGATCGGTAAAAGAAAAGACTTAGAAACCACTGATTCACCCCCCTCTCAGTGGTATTTTGTGTTCCATAGTTGGTATCAGAGTGAGGTTCCTAGTTATCTTTAAACCTTGGGTAGATTCTGGACTTTGAGCATAATGGCAAGAAGTGAGTCTGCTTCCTCAAAATCCCCCATGTTTGATAGATCCAATTATGCCTTCTGGAGTAGAAGAATGGAGACCTATATCTCATCTCTTGGTTTTGATGTGTGGATGTCTCAGGAATGGGTATGTCATTCCCAATTCTCCTCCCACTGATCCAAATGCAAAAAGGGAGTATGAGAATAATGCAAAGGCAAAACATGCCATCTTGAGTAGACTATCCGATAATGAATTTGTCAAAGTCATGCACTGTTTTAGAAAAGAAGACATGGGACAAAATGCAGAGGTTGTTTAAGGGAGATGCAAAATTCAAGAAAGTCAAGTTGCAAACACTAAGGAGCCAACTAGAAAGAATCAAAATGAAAGATGATGAAAAGATTGCAGACTATCTTCATAGATTTGATGAAACTATGAATACTATTAGAGGACTTGGAGAAGAGATCGTAGATGAGATTCTTGTCAGAAAGATACTTAGATCTCTCACTCCCAAATATGATACTAAGGTGTCAGCCATAGAAGAAGCCAAGGATCTGAAGACTTTTACAATGGATGAACTATTTGGCTCCTTGACAACCTATGAGATGAGAACAACCGGTGAGACTTCCACAAGGAAAGAAGTAACACTCAACATCACCAAAAAGGGAAAAGAAGTTATTACTCATAAATAATCTAGTGAAGACTTTGATGATTAAGTAGAAAACTTTGTCAGGAAGCTCAAAAGAGGATCTAGTCGGTATAAGGGAAAGCTACCACTTAAATGCTTCAACTACGGGAAAGTAGGACACTTTGCTGCAAGTTGGCCTCACAAAGAAGCCAGTGGAGATGAGTCAAGAGAGTTCAGAAGATCTGCTGGCAAAGATAGAGATAGGAATGACTACTGACAGGGAAGAAGAGGCTATCGAAACCAAAATAAACTATATACCATTGAGTATGACACAATAGATGATAAAGATCCATCAAAAGATGGTGACCATGAGAATGACAGAAAAGTAAATCTTTTCATGGCACTCGATAGACCTATTGATGAAGATGAGGAAGAAGAGGATATTGAGGCTGAAGTGGATTTGGAAAGTGAAATTATTAGTGCACTTGAAGAATTTAGTAAAACAAGAAGAGAACTCAAGAGGGTTAAGCTTGTTACAATAGATTAATAAAATCTCTTGAAGTGGTCTCTGGAAGAGTCCGGTCAAATCATATCTGACTTAAAACTGCAGCTGGAAGAAACTAAGAAGATCGATGAAGCTACAACCCTTGATCTGACAAAGAAAGAAAAGGAGAATCAAGAGCTGGAAGCAGAAATAATAAAGCTCAGAAAGGAGCTTGAAGAAAGCAAAGAAGAAATAAAGATGAGAAGTAAGTATGAAGGCAACACTGAGGCTTTGGATAAGATGTTGAGAAAACAAAAGCAATCCAAAGACACAAGAGGTTTAGTCTTTGAAGTTGGTCAAGGTTCAACCCACAAAGGTAAATCCGACAAAGAGATAATGTTCACCTCTTCAATTGAAGGTGAAGAAAAGAAGACATTCACTATAGGCAAGGATATCAACAAAAAGACATGCAAATGTTGTTGGAAATCAATATCTAAACTGGTATGTAGAAATGAACTGAAGGCCACATTTCATGCATAAATATGCAGACCCAAGGAGGAATGCCATAATTGACCGAGAAGGATTCACCAGATTCAACAACATGAATGGAAGACACCTAATGTGGCAATTCCATTCAGAACCAAGACAACCCAATCGGTATGTATTAGATTTTCATGCTTATTGTTACTGGTGTAATAAATTTGGGCCCAGAATAGCTGACCGTAGATTAAACAATAAGCCTTCTATGAATTATGAAAGTAAAAATTCATTTAATGCACTCCGGGATATGAATGTTATCTGCTATCAGTGTGGTCCAACTAGAACAAGAGCACTTGTCGGTGAAAGATACTTCATGCTCTTCATTGATGACTACTCAAGTATGACATGGGTCACCTTTCTGCAAGATAAATCACAAGAATTTGAAAGATTCAAGATCTTTCGGAAGATGGTGGAAAAGGAAAGTGGGTACAAATTAAAATGCCTAAGATCAGACAAGGGCGGAGAATTCACATCAAATGAATTTGAAGACTATTGTGAAAAACATGGAATTAGAAGGCAATACTCTACTCCTAGAACACCACAACAAAATGGTGTGGTAGAAAGGAAGAACTGGACAGTTAAGGAGATGGCCAGAACCATGTTGAATGAGGTCAGTCTATCGGATACTTATTGGAAAGAAGTTGTGCATACACATTGAATCAGGTTCAATTAAAAACAAACTTGAAGATGACACCTTATGAGCTATGTTATGATTAGAAGCCATCAGTCAAATATTTCAAAATATTTGGAAGCAAGTGCTTCAGTAAGAAATATATGGATGGTTTGGGAAGTTTTGACTCTAGAAGTGATGAAGGGATCTTCCTTGGTTACTCATCTAACAACAAAGCATACAAATGCTACAATAAAAGACTAAGAAGAGTTGTTGAAAGTGTGCATGTAAGAGTTGATGAAGATATGCACAGAGGATCTCAACCACGGGTTAACCGGTTTGATGACTCTAATGATGAATATTATGAAGCTCAGACAAAAATTGAACTAGAGGCAGCATCCCAAAAGGTTCCCAATTAGTATGTATAGTTGAATCACCCAGAAGAGAAAATTCTGGGAAATGAGAATGATGGTGTGCATACTAGAAGAAGACTTGCCTGAAATGATGAACAAGTCAACCTATGTCTCATGACTGAAGTTGAACCCAAAACTTTCTTTGAGGCTAGAAAGAGACAAGAATGGATGGATGCCATGGAAGAAGAACTGCACCAAATTGAGAAGAACAAGACTTGTGAGTTAGTCCCTAGACTAGAAGACAATAATATCATTGGCATAAAGTGGGTCTACCGGAACAAAATGAATGAAGAAGGTAAGATTGTAAGGCATAAAGCTAGACTAGTGTGCAAAGTGTTTTTCACCAAAACTGGTTAACCCAACTTCACCTGCAATTGATTCTATGAAATAGTCAATTTTGATTTGTGAAATACTTCAGGGCTTGGACAACATAACATACGATCCTAATGATCCTCCTGCACTTCAGGTTCTGCTAGACCTAGGGGGGACACCCATTTGATGCTTTAAATTAAACTAGTTACAAACATATGACAGCATCCACAAAAGCAAATAGATCTCTTTAAAGATCAAAAATAAGGAGGTTACTGTAGATGGGCTAGATCTACATTGACATCTCGACTAGATTGGAGCATGAGATAGGTGGAACATTTCAATAAAACGGAAAGAAAAAGATATTCTGATTTGATTTTAAAATTGGTGTTCTGACAATCCTTCAAAATTACAAAAGACCAATTCCTTATCCTGACCACAGAGTCATGCATAAAATAGGAAGAGAAATATCAGGTGCAAGTTACTTTTGACATTGAATTTTCATGTATTAATGCATTACATTAACAAAATCCTTTGCTCTGTCACAAAATCATACTTATATATTTAATATACATTCAAAATCATTTATTCTGGCTTTCAAGATTTAAATCCTTCCTAGAAGAATACCCAAAAGACAAACATTACATTCTCAGAGAAGACTGAAAGAGACAAATCCAAATTACCCTTGATAAAATGAAATTGTATAAATTCAAATGGTATCTTGGAGACAATATTGTGGAAACTCACACATGCCTTCCATATGTGTAAACTTGCAAACTGAAACAAAACCTACAGCAAAGACAACATTGAAAACCCAGAAGAAACACACTGTTATTTGCAAAGAATGAAAACTGCCATCACTGGGACCTACAATTTTGGATTTCTCCCTTGGAGAAAATTTCCAAAAAAATGGAACCCTTACAATTGATAAGAAATGAGAATATGAAGAAGAGGGAAAAGACCAGATTTCATCAGAAATTGCCAAGTGTCCTCTTTCCCCAACTGAAAAATATTTCCTTTCTCCTTCCCGTGGAACCATCTCTCAAAATATCTTATAATATTTCATCAGAAACTACATGACTGGATTCCTCGTCCTGAGAGATTTTTGATGGTATATAATATGTCTATGTTTGGGCAAAAAATACCCCTCCAATCAATTAATTTCGAATGTGAACCCATCATTTAAATTTTTGGAATTTTAACAATAGCCAGAACTTTACATTTAATTTTGATTTTTCTGTCCATTTTACTCTATGCACCTTGCAACGTGACTACCACCTCGGCGAGACCCGCCAGCTCACCTGCCACCCAAACTTGCCAGCTCATCGGTCACTAGTTTGCGAAGGGTAACTTTCATGTACCTTTGCTTTGTGGATCAACAACCATCATCAATCTGGGATGGACCTGCTCGATCTTTAATTTGCCCTTCTGTCACAAAATTTGGGCACCTCAAAAATCATGCACGTGCGGGGTCTACCTGGTCGCCAGCTAGCACCTTGTGTCAAAAGCCTCAAGGCTTTGACACTATGGTTGTGTGTAGCCTTACATTTAAATACATAAAATATCCACTCCCCAACCAATGTGGGATTAATCACCTTGCCTGGTTTTACCTCTTTCTGAATATTTTCTAAGTATCTTCATTTGCAGAAAGTTCTAAAGCCTTTTTACCTTTTTCTTTGGCATCCGTGGACTGGCAAAGGTCATTGGAGTTTGGTTTTCCAATAGCATTTGCCTGAAGGTTTCCAATGCCATATGCAAGGAGGATTTGATTTGATCCATTCACCATTCCATACCACACAGGGGAGATTTTACTATACACCAGCCAATGCATTTTCTTAAAGTTTAAAATGATTTATTACCTTCCTCACTACCATGGCCTTGCTGGAGAGGGGTGCGTGGATACTGGTTAAATACCTACCGTTGCATTTTTGCTTGAAACATTTAAAAACCCCCCTTCAACACCACGACAGGGAGGACTGCATTTTCACCTGGCAATGCATTTATTTTAAAGCTTACAAATGCTCCTCCTCACATGACTCTCCACCTTACTTTTCTCGCGGCAAGGAGGGTTGGCTTGGAGCTACAAATTTGCATTTGCATTGAAATTTTAAATTGCCTCTTCACCCATGTAGGCCAAACACCTACCAACAACATTTGCTTGAAGTTTTCTCTGCCTTTTACCATGTATGTGAAAGGGGTTTGGAAATGGTCGTGGACTTTGGCTCACACCTACCAGTGAATCTACCTCATTTCATTTGTTTTGACAATTTCTAATTCCTTTTAACTTTGGAGGGAGGATGTTGGCAAGGGTCGTGGCATTTGTTGTTAAACCTAGCAATTCATTTGCTTGAAGATTATTAAGCCTAAATGTTTCCACTCCTAGAATATCATAGTACCTTTCTTCCTTCACCATTGTAACTAGACATAAAGGATCATAATGAGGACCGAGATGATGGTGATATGCATTAGCATTTATGACGAACACTTTACTATAAACTTAATGCATAGGCACGAGCCAGGTTGGGCCCCAAAGTGGGTCCGGCTAAAAAAAATTTGTTTTCATGCAACTGACCTTTGAAATGCATCAGGAACCTCGAACATACCTCTGGAGTTGATCAGCACAATTTTCTGATCAGTGAACTCAGTTTTGCAAATCACTGGCAACTGTGCCACATTTTTGCATTTAACCCCAAAGATACTATTTTAAAACTAGTCAGAACACCATTCTAGACTTCAAAAACTAATAGGCATGTACTCTGATATGTGGGAATTCACTCTGCCAAACCATTTCTCAAAATGAATCCTGGGCAATGAGATATTAATGGTCAAACATGACCAAATGGCTCTGTCAGCAAAGGAACCTAATAAAATCAATGTGCAGGGACTACAAAGTGCACACATTAAAAATATCAAGTGGTCTCTGTGGATCCCCAAATCTGGAGCATAGATATCTTGAAATACAAAGAAGATTGCGGAATGTTTAATTCAACCAAAAGGATGACTGGGTGCAAATGGTGAGCTCATGGGAATATCCACTTAAAAAGATGTAACAATGAAAGTGCAGAAAACTAAATAAGTGGCT
Organism: Cryptomeria japonica; assembly: GCF_030272615.1. NCBI lineage: Eukaryota > Viridiplantae > Streptophyta > Pinopsida > Cupressales > Cupressaceae > Cryptomeria > Cryptomeria japonica. The sequence goes on from NC_081407.1 coordinate 590,720,618, forward strand.
GAAGAAATCATCTTGGAAAACTAATCAAACAGATTGATAGGGGCTTCAAACTAGAAACATAGCTTGTCTTTCATACCAGTAGTACCCTAGAAGAAATATTCTAACATGACATTCACCTGGGCATCTTTTACACTTATGCAAAGTGGTGCTCTGACTAGCTATTAAAATATGGACTTATGCAAACAACACAAACTACAAATGGATTGGGCTTACCAAACTGAGAAAATGGATTCATAGGGACTTGAAATTTGTCATGTGGACTCACCCATATGCATAGAATTTATTGCACTTTTAATTTAAACATGATGATCAACTAGTCAAAATTTATAGGTGCTCAAAGTAGGCCACTTAATAAAATCTACATTTGCACCTATGATGCACTTTCAGCTCACCCTTTGAAATGGGTACTTGATAAACTGATTGAAACTGAAATTTGAAAGATGGAAAACACTTCATAGGCCAAATGAAAGGTGTAAGACACAGATTCCAAGGTTTTACCACTTAATAATCAACTGGCCTTATTTTACCCTTCTTCAAACTAGGCCATCTGAATGAGATTAGGTGGTATTTTGAAAATGCAATAACAAAATTTTGAAATGGGCCTCTCAAATTTTGACTCAAATTTAATGATTCCCAATAGCGGCTCTGACTGGGGATGGTTGATTGCAAGATCAATACAAGAATTCAGAATCTATGGTAGAGCAGACCACCAAAAAACGAAATCACTTCTCTTCTCTTCTAAAAAACAAAGGGTTCCTTATTCTACCCAAACAACAGGGAACTTTATTGAAAACCACACAAATGAAAGCAAAGTGACTATACAAAGTGTACAAACATATTTACAACTGATAAATGGCCCAGGACATAAAAAATAGAATCAATGCTTACCTCTATCAAACACATGATTTCCATTTCTAGAAACTGGAGGTAAGCTGGAATCATCATTCACATCTACCTGAGCAATCACACTTCCACTTCCAATCAGTTGATCACATAAAACATAGTCAACATGTTCATAATCATTCAATCTTTGAAAACCAAACAAATGCTAAAAGTGTTGGTCATCAAATGACATAAGAGTGCCATACTCTTTACAATTACATCCCAGCTAAAAAGAAAAGTAGTCCAACTTATTAAGAAAGTTGGGAACATCAGGCACATCTTTATTGCTAGTTTGCACACAAGGTAAAAACTCATTCTTAATACTATCTTGCAAACTAGAGAGGAAAACTTCCTCATAAAATGACTACAATTCAATATCATGCTGACCACAATTTCTATCAGCCTCTTGCAAACATGAAAATGTATCATCACTTGTCAATGGTTCATTTGCCACTTGCAAATCTGAGAAAACTACTTCAGATCTGTCATTCTTTTCAAAAGAAAGATCCACACAATGCATATCAAAATTTGAGTTCATATCAACATATGAATCTACATCATCATACCTATCAACTGTATATGCATTTTCATCTCATTCATTATTAAAATCAAATGTAGGGAGATAATTATCATATGTATCATAGTTCACACCCTCAAAAACATCATCAATATCAAAACATGTACTGGTTGGGTATGAGAGATTGGGGACATTTCTAGATGCATACCTCTTAAGATCAAGTGCTAAGAGTTCTGAGATTTGTTCACTACTTAGTGAACCTTCTCCCTTATTTTCATTTTCCTTGGCTTTACCTTTTGTGTTGTAAACAATGTCCCAATCTAATAAAGGTAGTAAATCTGCAGTGCTCATGTCTTTATGCACATTTATTTCATCATTGTAACAACTTGCATCTGCATCATAAACTTTGTCATGCTGATCATAAAGTGTTGCTATATCTTGCAACATAGTTTCATAACCTTGGTTGCAAACATTTTGTGGATTGAACTTAACAACAAGGTGATCTATATCATTAAGATCTGAAACCTCAACAGGCTCATGATTATTTGAACAATTTATGTTCTCACAATTTTCTTCTTGCTCTGAATACATATCTACACTGTCATATTGAGAATAAAAGTCACCTTCAGCATCATAAGAGGTATATCCATTCACGGATTCATCTCCATCACTATACTCAGTATTGTGTACATTTTTAGATTTAATCATTTCAATCTCATCTATCCATTCTTTAATATGTGCAACACTTTCTTCTCTCAAGGTTGTAGACCAATTAATTGAGTCAGACTCATCAAGCTCTAAAAATAACTCAATCCAAATAGACTCATGGGGTCTAGCATCAACTGAAAGCTCACTTAATGCAACTATAAATCTTTCATAAAAAACATATGATGACTCTTTTTTTCTTTTCCCTACTTTCTTTCTTAAAAACTAGATGAATTTATCTTGGATCTCTTGAAGACATATTTCAATCTCTCTATCAATTTCTTTCAGATTTGACAAAGGATTTTTAGATCTAGGAACTACATATAGATCCATCAAATTTGAAACATCTACTGAACTATTACTATGCTGATACATCTTTACTCCTTTACAAACATCTTTTCAAAACATATGTAGTCATAATTTTCACAACCACATACTTCTCCCATCACTTAACTGAAATTTATTTCAAAACATGAAGTATGTAAACTACAAATTTCTTTTCCTTTCTATGGTGACTTTTTCACCTCATAAGGAAGATGAATTGTCTCATAAATACTTTGAGGAATACATGGTAAAATAATTGTTGCTTCTGTTCTTCTTATTTCTCCTTGACTTGGACCTTCAATCTCAAAAATCCAAGCCTCTGCTACATCTTTGCTGCAAGTTCACCAAATCTTCTAAATTTTTTTCAATAATGCACATTGGTGCAGAGATCTTTCAGAGTCATCACTCATTGCTGTGAGAATTTATAAAATCATTTATAGAACATGAATAGATCTAGAATTATACAAAGATAAAAGGATAAGAGACTTTCAACACTTGGATGTGAATTGACTCTCATGACAAAAAGAAGACATTCCTGACTTCACACAGCACTACCAGACAAATAACTATAGATCTGAAAATACTTTCAGATTTATAACACTTTAATGAATCTTTCCTCAAATTGGATAGGCACAACTCTGGTATTCGATTCAACATGAGTTATTACAACACTTCCCCAGCAAATTTGCCATTTTTGTTGTTCACCAAAACTGGTTAACCCAAGTTCACCTCCAATTGATTCTATGAATTAGCCAATTTTGATCTGTGAAATACTTCAGGGCTTGGACAACATAACATACGATCCTAATGATCCTTTTGCATTTCAGGTTCTGCTAGACCTAGGAGGGGACACCCTTTTGATGCTTTAAATCAGACTAGTTACAGACATATGACAACATCCACAAAAGCAAATAGATCTCATTAAACCTCAACAATAAGGAGGTTACTACAGATGGGATAGATATACATTGACATCTCAACTAGATTGGAGCATGAGATAGGTAGAAAATTTCAACAGAACAGAAATAAAAAGATATTTTGATTTGATTTTAAAATTGGTGTTCTCACAATCCTTCAACATTACAAAAGACCAGTGCCTTATCCTGGCCACAGAGTCATGCATAAAACTAGAAGAGAAATCTCAAGTGAAAGTTACTTTCGACATTGAATTTTCATGTATTAATGCATTACATTAACACAATCCTCTGCTCTATCACAAAATCATACTTATATATCCAATATACATTCAAAATCATTAATGTTGGGTTTTACAATTTAAATCCTTCCTAGAAGAATACCCAAAAGACAAACATTACATTCTCAGAGAAGACTGAAAGAGACAAATCCAAATTACCCTTGATAAAATAAAATTGTATAAATTCAAATGGTATCTTGGAGACAATTTTGTGGAAACCCACAAATGCCTTCCATATGTGTAAACCTGCAAACTGAAACAAAACCTACAACAAAGACAACACTGAAAACCCAGAAGATACACAATGTTATTTGCAAAGAATGAAAACTTCCATCACTCAAACATACAATTTCAGATTTCTCCCTTGGAGAAAATTTCCAAAAAACTGGAACCCTTACAATTGAGAAAAAATGAGAATATGAAGAAGAGGGAAAAGACCAAATTTCATCAGAAATTGCCAAGTGTCCTCTTTCCCCAATTGAAAAATATTTCCTTTCTCCTTCCCATGGAAACTGCTCTCAAAATATCTAATGATTGTTGAAATAAACTATATAACTAGATTCCTTGTCCCGAAAGCTTTCCGACGGTATATAATATGTCTATGTTTGGGCAAAAAATACCCCTCCACTCAATTAATTCTGAATGTGGACCCATCATTTAAATTTTTGAAATTTTAACAATAGCCAGGATTTTACATTTAATTTTGATTTTTCTCTCCATTTTACTCTCTGCGCCTTGCCATGTGACTTCCACCAGACTGCCACCTTATTGGGACCCGCCAGCTCACCTGCCACCTAGACCTGCTAGCTCATCGATCACTGGCTCGCGAAGGGTAACTTTCGTGCACCTTCGCTTTGCGGATCAATGACCACCATCGATCTGGGATGGACCTGCTTGATCTTTAATTCGCCCTTCTATCGCAAAATTTGGGCACCTTAGGAATCGTGCACGCATGGGGTCCACCTAGTCGCCAGCTAGCACCTTGTGTCAAAAGCCTCAAGGCTTTGACACTATGGTTGTGTGTAGCCTTACATTTAAATACATAAAATATCCACTCCCCAACCAATGTGGGATTAATAGCCTTGCCTGGTTTTACCTCTTTCTGAAGATTTTCTAAGTATCTTCATTTGCAGAAAGTTCTAAATCCTTTTTACCTCTTTCTTTGGCATCTGTGGACTGGTAGAAGTCGTTGGAGTTTGGTTTCACCAATAGAATTTGCTTGAAGGTTTCCAACGACATATGTAGGGAGGGTTTGATTTGATCCATTCACCATTCCATACCACACAGGGGAGATTTTACTATACACCAGCCAATGCATTTTCTTAAAGTTTTAAATTATTTATTGCCTTCCCCACTGCCATGGCTTTGCTGGAGAGGGGTGCGTGGATACTAGTTAAATACCTGTCGTTGCATTTTTTCTTGAAACATTTTAAAATCCCCCTTCAACACCATGACAGGGAGGACTGCATTTACACTTGGCAATGCATTTGTTTTAAAGCTTACAAATGCTCCTCCTCACATGACTCTCCACCTTACTTTTCTCATGACAGGGAGGGTTGGCTAGGAGCTACAAATCTACATTTGCATTGAAATTTTAAATTGCCTCTTCACCCACACAGGCCAGACACCTACCAACAACATTTGCTTGAAGTTTTCTCTACCTTTTACCATGTACGTGGGAGGGCTTTGGCCCATGGTCATGGACTTTGGCTCACACCTGCCAATTAATCTGCCTCATTTCATTTATTTTGACAATTTGTAATGCCTTTTAACTTTGCAGGGAGGATGTTGGCAAGGGTCGTGGCATTTGTTGTTAAACCTGGGAATGCATTTGCTTGGAGATTATTAAGCCTGAAGGTTTCCACTCCTAGAATATCATAGTACCTTGCTTCCTTCACCATTGTAACCAAACATAAAGGACCGAGTTTATGGTGATATGCATTAGCATGCATGAAGAACACTTTACCATAAACTTAATGCACAGGCACGAGCTAGGTCGGGTCCCAAAGTGGTCCGGCTAAAAAAAAATCAATTTCATGCAACTGAACTTTAAAATGCCTCAGGAACCTCAAACATACCTCTAGAGTTGATCGACACAATGTTTTGATCAATGAACTGAGTTTTGCAACTCACTGGCAACTGTGCCACATTTTCGCATTTAAACCCAAAGATGCAATTTTAAAACTAGTCAGAACACCTTTCTGGACTTCACAAACTGATAAGCGTGTACCCTGATATGTGGGCATTCACTCTGCCAAACTATTTCTCAAAAATAATCCCAGGAAATGAGATATTAATGGTCAAAGATGACCAAATGGCTCTGTTAGTAAAGGAATCTAATAAAATCAATGTGCACGGACCACAAAGTGCACACATTAAAAATATCAAATGGTCTTCGTGGATTCCCAAATCTGGTGCATAGACACCTTGAAGTACAAAGAAGACCACAAAATATTTAATTCGAACAAAAGGGTGACTGGGTTCAAATGGCGAGCTCATGGGAATAGCCACTTAAAAAGATGTAACAATGAAAGTGCAGAAAACTGAATAAAGTGGCTCAAGAAATCATCTTGGAAAACTGATCAAACAGATTGACAGGGGCTTCAAACTGGAAACATAGCTTGTCTTTCATACTAGCAGTACCTTGGAAGAAATATTCTAACATGACATTCACCTGGGCATCTTTTACACTTATGCAAAGTGGTGCTCGGACTAGCTGTTAAAACAGGGACTTATGCAAACAACACAAACTACAAATGGATTGGGCTTACCAAACTGAGCAAATGGATTCATAGGGACTTGAAATTTGTCATGTGGACTCACCTATATGCATAGAATTTATTGCACTTTTAATTTAAACATGATGATCAACTGGTCAAAAGTTATAGGTGCTCAAAGTAGGCCACTTAATAAAATCTACATTTGCACCTATGATGCACTTTCAGCTCACCCCTTGAAATAGGTACTTGATAAACTAATCCAAACTGAAATCTGAAATTTGCAAAACACTTCATAGGCCAAATGAAAGGTGTAAGACATAGATTCCAAGGCTTTACCACTTAATAATTAACTGGTCCTATTTTACCCTTCTTCAAACAAGGCCATCTGAATGAGATTAGGTGGCTTTCTAAAAATGGAATAACAAAATTTTGAAATGGGCCTCTCAAATTTTGACTCAAATTTTATGAGTCCCAATACAAAGGATACTCTCAAGTAGAAGGGATTGATTTTGAAGAAACATTTGCACCAGTGGCTAGATTAGAAGCAATTAGGATGTTTCTAGCTTACTCTACCTACAAGGGCTATAAAGTATACCAAATGGATGTAAAATCTTCTTTTCTAAATGGAAATTTAGAAGAAGAAATATACATGGAGCAACCAGAAGGATTTCTACTACATGATGATGAGACATTTGTGTGTCAGTTAAAGAAGGCTCTGTATGGTTTAAAGCAAGCTCCTAGAGCATGGTACTCAAGATTAGATCAGTATCTGAAGGAGCAAGGATTCAAAAAGGGAAGTGTTGATAGTAATTTGTACATAAGGAAAGATGGGAATCATATGATTATTGTGGTTGTGTATGTAGATGACATCATCTTTGGCGGCAACAAGGATACTCTCTACAAAGAGTTTCATATCAGATGCAGTCAAAATTTGAGATGTCAATGCTTGGTAAATTAACTCACTTCCTTGGCTTGCAGATACTACAAAAAGATAAAGGAATCTTTATCTCATAGGTCAAGTATGCAAAGGAGATGTTGAAGAAATTCCAAGTGGAAGATTGCAAATCGGTAAGTACTCCCATGGTGACCGGCACCAAATTGAGTAAGAATGATGAATCAACAGTAGTGGATCAGACTTTGTACAGATCCATGATAGGTAGTCTACTGTATCTAACCGCTTCAAGACCAGATATAGTTTAGGCAGTATGCATGGTAGCTAGATTCCAAGCTACACCAAAGCAGTCACACATGAATGTTGTTAGCAAAATTTTTAGGTACCTACAAGGAACGCTCAGCTATGGTTTGTGGTATCCTAAATAGAAAGATTTTATCTTGAAAGCATACACTGATGGTGATTGGGTAGGATGCATTGATGATAGAAAGAGACAAGCGGTGGTGCATTCTTCTAGGTGACTGGTTGGTCTCTTGGTATAGCAATAAGCAGGACTCAATCTCCTTATCTACTACTAAAGTCGAGTACATTGATGCTGCTACATGTTGCTCTCAGGTGCTTTGGATGAAGCAGACTCTCAAAGATATATAGGTGGACATCACTTAACTTATTCTCATTCGATGTGACAATTTGAGTGCAATTAATATAGCAAAGAATCCGGTCATGCATTCCAAAACAAAACATATTGCTATCAAATATCACTTTCTTTGAGAGAAGGTTGAAGGGCAGTAGGTAAGGATGGACTATGTTCCTACCGATGAACAAGTAGCAGACATTTTCACCAAACCGTTACCGTTAAGCACGTTTGAATACCTCTAACACAAGCTAGGAGTTATGTCATCTACCTAGGAAGATTTTATGTGACTCAGGGGGCGTTTGGTATGGGTCAAAGGGGGAGTGCGCAAGTACCCTTTGTTATTATGTCAAAGGGGGAGAAATGTACCAGTATGGAGTGGACTATGAGAAGTTAACATCAATGCCAAAGGGGGATATTGTTGGCATTTTGGCACTAAGTTGTCATTGATGTCAACTGGTGGAGATTGAGCATAAAGGTTAAAAGTTTAAACTGGTCTAAAGGATGGTTGCTTGTTTATGATGAAGAGGCAGAATGTTAAAAGTTGTCTCACACCACCGGAGGTGAAGATGTGCAACTGGTACTGGATACTCTACCGGTTAACAAAAGGAGAACACTCTACTGGCCAAGGGTCTTACCGATATGTGTTAGTTGAACCAACTATGTGTTGGTAGGCCATGCCTTGATTGGTGTGATGCCATGTGGAGCTGAGTTGGCAAGTGTGTTGTGGTTGGTGAAGCTTCATCGCCAGGGTTGGTGAAACCAATAATCATCATTAATGAAGGAAACCACAAATCAAGGGATTGTATCTAACTGATTGTGGCTCGAGGAAGAAGAAATGACAAAGGAAGATCAGGGAGCAGTTGGCACCTAAATCAAGGCAAAGGAAATCTGATACATAAAGGAAATTTCTGGAACACTTTATGTGTCGTTTGACTTCATGATAGAAGATCTGATACATGATTGCCACTCAAAGAAAAACATACATTGGATGATGAAACTAGTGCGTAGGTGCAGTCTTTGAGGACAGGTGATTGATCCAAGAAAGGTGGGATTGGATCTCATGAAGATTGTGTCGAAAAGAGAAAACCCTAATCGCTTAGGTTTTTGAATTGCATTATGGCGAGAAAACAGAGGATAAGTAATGAGAGATCTGGACAGGAAAGGTGTTGATGCTGTGAAGATTGTGGAGTGATGAGAAGAGAGAGAGAGCAAGGAGAAAACTTTAGAAGGTGATCTGAGCAAGTTGCAGGGTGAGAGAGTGAGCAAACCGATGAGAGGATTCTACTGGCAGTATCATAGTTAGGGAGTTGAACCTAACTGGCAAGGTGTGGAAGAGCAAGAAGTATCCTAGTGTGATATAGTGTGTTGAGAGACTGTGTGTGAAAGGGAGAGAAAGATAACAGAGAGTTATTTGCTTCAAGAGTTGAAAAATCCATTTGCAACAAGAAGCCTTAATTGTATTAGAATAGTATTTCAATATACATCGCCAAGTTGAATCTTGGTGCAGGGGTTGGTGCTCCTTGGGTTGGTGCCCTAAAAAGTGTAGGGGTTGATGCTCCTTGGGTTGGTTCCCAAAATCTTTGTAAGTTGGTGTTTTTCCTGTGAGGCTAGATTGGAGAAGGTAGTCTCCAACAGCTCTTCTCACTGAGGTTTTTCCCATATTTGGTTTTCCTCGTAAATCTGATGTTGTTAATCTCTTGTGTGTGAATGATCTCTTTGTTTTTCTCTCTTGCATTACTGGTATGACTGTTTCATGGTTAAGTAAATAGTTGATTGTCTGAAATTAGATGGGTAACATAAAAGACTTAGAAACCACCAATTCACCCCCCTCTCACTAGTATTCTGTGTTCCATAGATTTTGCATAACAAACTTCGAAAATAGATATACATAATTATGACAATGCCTAGAAAAACATTAAGGCTTCAAAATGACATGAGAATCAACTAGATAAGGATATAATGCTTAGTACAAACCAAGGAACTTAATAAAATAGAAAATATTTATGAGATTTTGCCAAGATCAAGGGCACAATGAAAAGTATAAAAGGGAGACAAAAGAGTGACAAGAACAAACTGTATTCTCATCAATATGAAAATGATCAACTGGATTAACCAATACAATGAATATGGGCCTTCTTATATAGGAAAGGCCATATGGATGTATGAGCACACAATCATGACATGTGGCTCAATGAGAAACAAGGGTAGGTAAGAAATACTAGGGGTAGGTAGGAGAAATAATATAATATTCCACAAGAGGTGGATGACCCGTTGAATGTAGAGTGTAATAGCAAAATAAGACCACAAAAGGTGGAATTTATCCTACAAGCTATATCCCTATGTGCACACTTCCCTAAGTGTCTCAAATCCAAACTATGAAGAGATGCATTATCCTAAGTTACCTTAAATAAAGTGTAATAATATCCATAATGAATATTTATTTACACCAACACCCCCCTTAAGTGCAACTTAGGGGAATGAAGACTCAAGTCAACAATGGAAGATGGGTCTCGGCTACTAGGCCATGATAGGTACCCATGTACAATATGAAAACGCAAGAAAAACTATGCAATGCAATCTCTCACAAACAGAGAAAGGGAGAAAACCCAATGGGAAAAAACTTCACCCCAAAAGAGAGATGAAGGTAAAAAAGACTCTCAATGAAGAAGGACAAAACCTCAAAGAGGAAAAAGTCCCCCCCATAAGAGAGGAAGGAGAAGTCAGCTGACCCCCCCTAATGAGACATCCGACACCCCCAAGAGAGCTCACAACTGTTGGAACATACTCTCGGTGAAAGGTTTGGTGAATATGTCTACAACCTGCTCTGCTGTAGGACAATACTGCAAATCAATGACCTACTCCTAAATTAGCTCTCGGATATAGTGCATATGGATCTCGATGTGTTTGGTTTGCTGGTGGTGGACCGGGTTCTTCGAGATTGCAATAGCACTCTAATTGTCACAATGTATAATTGTCGGTCATGGAGTGGTGAACCCGAATTTTGTGAGAATATACTAAATCCAAATGGTCTCAGTCGCTGTGTTAACAACTCCTCAATAATCAGCCTTAGTCGAAGAGAGAGCAATAGCATGCTGCTTCTTGCTCTGCCAACAAATAGGGCTTGAACCAAGGTGAAAATTGTAACCTGAAGCAGACTTACGATCATCAAGATCACTAGCCCAATCGGAGTCCTATGCCTGCTACATAGTGAATCCCATAGTGATGTGTACCCTGGATATAATGAAGGATGCATTTGGTGGCTTTCCAATGAAGCTCATGTGGTTCCTATATGAAGCGGGAAACCATGCCATCCACAAATGAAATATTAGGGCATGTATGAGTCAAGTAGATGAGACTACCCACAAGATGACAATACAATTTGGCATCAACTGGTGGAGAAGAGCATTGAGCCTCAAGCTTGACTCCTGAAAGAAAGGGAGTTGGTGTAGGCTTACAATAAGCTATATGAAAGCGTGCAAGTAGATCAAGAGCATACTTGGGCTGCGATAGTGTAATCCCGGAAGGTGATTGTGAAATCTCCATCCCGAGAAAGTTGTGCAAAAGACCCAAGTCAGTCATAGCAAATATGTCATGCAAACTAGATTTGACCCTGCTAATGATGGATGCAGTGCTCCCTATAATGATCGAATCATCAACATAGAGCACAAGTATCAAGTGAGAGTCATCCTGTCGCAAAATGTAAAAATTCAGATCAGAATGACACATGGTGAACCTAGTTGAGAGAAGAAAGGAGTCCATCTTGGCATACCAAGCCCTGGGGGCCTTCTTAAGGCCATAGAGAGATTTCCTTAGTTTGCAAACCAAGGAAGTATCCTGGATGAAACCCTTTGGCTGCTCCATATATATCTCCTCATCAAGATCACCATGAAGAAAATCACTCTTCACATCCATCTGATGTACAGCCCAACCATGAGCTGCAGCAATAGAAAGTGTCAAGCGAATGGAGTTCATCTTGGTTATGAGCGCAAAGGTCTCATTATAGTCAACACCTGGAAATTGAGAGAAACCTTTCGCAACAAGTCAAGCCTTATACTTATCCACACTACCATCCACTGCAAACTTGGTTTGATAGATCCACTTACATCAAATCATCTTTCTCCCCTTAGGGAGATGGACTAAATCCCATGTGTTGTTCCTCATCAAGGAACTATACTCTTCCTCCATAGTGTGATCCCACTCAAAAACCCTTGATGCTTCCCAAAATGTCTGTGGATCAGAAGCGGTAGAAATGAATGCATGTGGAAGATCCCGATGTTGTGATCGAGTCCTCTATGTATCTGAAGGATCCCCAACAAGAGAACCCGCTGACTCAAGTGTCTATCGAGCCAAACAAGGTCTAGGTGGAGGTGGAGAATGAGGCTCCTCAACTGCAAGTGGACCCTATGGAGGTGTAACCCTACAAGTCGGAGTTAAAGGAGTCTCATCATCTGAATCACTAGCATCACTATCCACAATGGAGGAAGGTGGAGGAGGTAGAGAGGCTAAGATAGGAGAGCTTTCCTTAAAGTGAACACTACTCTCGATAAACACCTCATGTGTCTCAGGATCCATCAATGTATATGCCTTAACACCCTCAAGATATCCAACAAATATGCAAGGCCGACTCTAAGGTTCCAATGCCTTGCATTTTTGCAGAGGTATGCGAGCCCATGCTGGCCACACAAAGACTCTGAAATGTCAGACAATCGGTTTCCTACCAGCCCAAGCCTCAAAAGGAGTAATACCTTGCAAAGCTTTGTGAGGAACCTAATTTTGGATGTGTGTGGCATAACTAATAGCCTCTACCCAAAAGGCGGGATCAAGAGAAGGTGCATGTATCATATAGCTAGCCATTTCTTTGAGAGTTCTATTCTTGTGTTCTGCAAATCCGTTCTATTGTGGAGTGTATGCAACAAAATGTTAAAGATCAATCCCCACAAATGTAAAAAAATCCTCAAATCTTTTGTTCACATGTTCCATTCCATTATTTGTACGAAGAATCTTGACCACTTTCCCGGATTGCTTCTCCACATGAGTCTTGAAGTCCTGAAATCTATCAAATACTTCACTCTTATGAATGAGAAAGTAGACCCAAGTGAAGTGGGAGTAGTCATCAATGAAGGTGAGGACATAGCGGGCCTTGCTATGTAATGTCCACCCTTGATTCGACTTATTTTGACTAGAGTTGACTTTTATATTTTGCTTGATAGACTTATCTAGACTATATTTTGATGATTTGGATGATGATTACTCATGTGCTTGAGTGACTTATGATTGATGTTAGATACTATTGGACATATGCTATTTTGATGATCTATATGGATGTTGGTACTATCATGATTGATCATGTGATTTGATGATATATGTACTCAATGGATTTTATATGCTCACTATGTGATGGATTATTCATAGATTAGATAAGTCATGGTTTTGATGATGATTACGATTATACTAACCCTACTTTATGTTTACATATGATGAGATATTTATGAGATGTGTTTGACTATTATTTGACTATCTTCGTGATAGAGATGATTCCACATCACTCATTGCGAGCGAGATGTGTCATCGCGATTCTCTATCAATTGCTTGTTCTATTTATGTATATGTATATGTGGTATTGTAATTTTGTAGTTGCAGGAATTTGCAGGTACCATACATCGACTCCACCTGGCTTCATAGGTCTGAGTGTGTCTTAGTTCCAATGGCTTATGTGGTTTGGAGATGGCATGAGATTCCCTTCACATACTCTAGGTCTAAGTTATTCACCATGTTTAGTCAGCATCTTGGCATAATTTGCCATGTCAGTTAGTAAACTTGGTCCTTTGGTACTGTAAGTCCAGTTTATGCCGGTTGATTTACTTGATAATGTTAGAGTAATTATGTGTAGTTTTCTATTTGGAAATGTTTATTTTAATGTATTTAATTTATAAGTTTTCAATATTTAATTATTTGATATTTATATTTATTTGATAATTAACATTTATTGATTTTATGATTACTTTAATATTTGATAAGCTTTATTGTTGTTTAATATTTATTTAATATTTGCGACTAATCTTTAATGGTATTTGACTATTTAATTATTTATTTGACTTTCTATGGTTTAACATTTATTTGAAATCTTTTATCTATTTGGTTCTTTAATTTATTTTATTAGCTTTTGGTTTAATTGATTTTAATTCCCTTTTAGATTAAATTTATTTTCATCTTATATTTATTTAATAGTTTGACTTTTTATTTCTAAGTGGGGTGTATGAGCACAATAAATTAAATAAAGAAATAAAAACAATCCCACTTAGTTGAATAAGTATATTTTATTTACTTTACCTACCCTTCACTCTCATTGGTTAAATTCAAAATGGGTGAATAAATTATATTATATGGTGGGTTGGATTTTTTCTATTCTCTGGAAATTTCTCTAGCAAGTTTTCTTCCTTGGTTTTGGATTGCTGCACTCTTGGTTTTTGGCTGGAGCTTGATTGGATTTTGGTTTGGCTTGTGGGAGCTCTTCTTCAACTACACACCATCACACAGGTTGCAGGTTGGAGGATTCTCCATTGGTTTCTTGTTTTGCTTTTAATTTTTGAAACTTGTATGCTTTGTGTTTGATTTGATTAAAAATAATAATAATAATAATTTGGTTCATGCATTCTCTTTAATCTTCCTATATTTGGAATGGGTAGCCATGGGATTTTAGATTCTTTACTTGGTTTATAGTTCTGGAAACAATGTTTCCTCTGCACTGCCCGTGAATATTCAAAATGAGGAATATCTTGTAGATTTTGTATATGTCATGTGTGAATTATTTTAATGATATTTGTATTGTATATTAAGGATATTTTAACCTGGTAGATGAGTTCTTATGGAGATTGTAAATCTGGGAAAGAGGAGAGTCTTTGTGAGCTCCCAATCTGGCTCTGCCGTTGAGGAGACTCGCATGACTTTTTCCCCATTTTATTTTTTTTACACATCCCCTTGTGTATGGATGTTATTGGTTATGTGGAATGTCTTTTTAAATGTATTTGAGTCATATACTATTCTTTCTATATTTTAGATTCAAGGTTGTAGAATTTCCTTAGTTTTTGACAGTGCTGGAGATGTTCTTCCTTCAAAAAGTCTGCATTATGTTTTCAATTGGAGTTCCTTGGGTGAATTTTATTATTTTATTTTGTTCACATATTCTTATAGTTTATTTCATGCTGATTCTAACGAGTATAAATACGTCATATTTGGCTGTTTATATTTTGAGCAGTTTTGATTTCACACTTAAGTAGTTTTCTGCCAAAATTTACCTGTTTTTTTATGCACCAAAATATCAATCATATGTGCCATTATGTGTATTTTTAAAGTTTTGTCTAGTTTGAAGTCTATTTGAGGTCAGTTGGATTTGGGGTTATACCAGAGGCTTTTTGAGGGCATTTATGATGTTGTTTAAAATTATTTATGATTGGTGATGTCTTCATATTATTTATTTATTTTTATTTTGTATGCATTTTACTCCATTTCAGTTGTTTGTGCTTCCTCTCTTGTTGATGCACCAAGAGAGAGATTGAGATTCTTGTGATTATGTGCCAGCAACTGGATAGGCCTTGCTGAGATTATGTGATGAGTCATTTCAAATTTGATGGCATTTCTTATGGCCTTCATATGTTTATTTGGCTAAGAGGCTCATTGATTTTTGGTTCTCATGATGTTAACTTTCTCATGTTTCATGATTATGAGATGATATTATTTTTTGCATATGGATTATTTGTGATTTCAGATTTGTGTATATTCTCAGATCCAATTATGATTCTAGAGCCTCTTGTGTTTTCATGTTTGAGACCATGTTAGGGGGGAGTGGGCTTCCTTGTCATGACCGGGGTCACAAGAGATAAACTTGCATGAGGTTCCTTGTAAGGATGCATGAAGTCTAGACCACTAGGGCACATTGGAGTTTTCTGTGATTTATAAATAAGTGATAACCTAATAATTGATGGGTTGGGTAGTTAGATTAATTAATAAGATGATAAATTGATTGTGCCTCATGACTTAGTCCTAGGGAGGATGTTTTAGGATAAGCATGAGAAGGCCGTGAAGACGGTAAGTTAATCTCCCTTAGTCTCTCATAGGTTGAGATGGCTCCACATGTCCATCAGGCTAGTGCCTTGTGTTATTATGTTATTGTGTTATGAGGATGGCATGTGATGACACTCCACTCCTACTTGTGTTTCCCCTTTATGATTTATGATTATGCCTATTAGATGCATTTATGTTTTGATGAGTTTTATGCCTCTGGGAGTTCATTCTTGTTATATTGTGTAAGTTCTTTCTTGAGAGTCTTTGTGTGGTTAGTCTCCCTAGGTTTTAGGTGCAAGCTTAGGTTTAGAGTGTGTGTTGGGACCTTGTGTCATCTCCTAGCACGGGGGGTGGTTCCTTTGGTTCCACATGGTCAGGAGGTTGGTGCTTTTTAGCCATTGGGATGTTCTTTTGGATTCTACTTGCGTGGACGTGGATTCTTCTTCATGATGTACTATGGATGTACCTTATAGAAAATTTATGTAATGGATAAGATAAAATGTATGTAATGTAACACTTTTTGTATTTCATAGATAGAATCTTGTAGTAGAAAGAGCTATGCTCATGATGTATTTAATGTACTTATATTTGTAGATGAATTGTAGTTGGAAATTGGGATTAAGGCCTAGTTGTATTGTACTATTGTAGAGAGGTGATCTTATGAGTCATGGAAATGAATGGATTATAGTTGGAATAGAATGGAACTGCATTATGGATGAAATGTATTATCTCATGGGATGATTAGAGGCTAGTTAGAATGTTAAATAATCTTGAAAGAGGAATGTTCATGGAGTAATAAAAGAATATGTTATAGGATGTTAAATGGATTTAGTAAACATGTATGATTCATATAGATGCATTGGTAGAAAGAAAATTATGCATATCATGGGAAGTAAGTAATGTTGTAGGTTGCATATCTCATTGGTAGATAATTATATTATAATGCAATAATGAAGGTGAAATGTATCTTTCACGTCTGTAGTATGCTATTGTGGAAATGAATTTATGTAATGATGCTAAAGTACCCTAGGGAAAGATTAATGATGTGATATTTCTGCTTGCGTTAATTCATGAAATGAGTAATGATATATGTTCATATTGGTTAATTGATGAACGATTGTAAATAGATGGAGATGTTATGTGTTGCATTAATTGTTATTAGATGTTAATTAAAAAAAAAAGTATCTCCATTTGTATATTATTGTTTAGTTTCTTTAGGGTATTTTGGCGGGCATTACAATTTGGTATCAGAGCCCATGTTCAACACTAGGTACTCTGGTTTCAATTAAGCCCATTGTGCATTTTAGCATTTGGCATGGGTAGCCCAGCGGTTTTATCCCTGCTATTTATTTTCTTGTTATAGTTTTCTTAGATTTTTAGCTTATAGTCTCCTTTGCATTTTTCTTAGATAAGATGCCTATTAGGGGTAGAGATGCTCATCATGTCGGTCATATGGGTACTCGTAGGAACCCTCACCCCAAGGTTTCTGAAGATTCATAGCATGAGGAACAGGAGCAAGAGCAGCCTAGAGATGATCTGATCCCATAGTTGGTGAACGTGCTTCAGGAGCTTCTTGGTCGCCTAGGACTGAGATAGTAGGAGAACTAGCAAGAGGGATCTCGTCATTTAGAGTATCGAGAGAGAGAGCATTCACATTCTCCTAGGAGGAGAATTGAGGTGGATCAGGAGGCACTTGCAGCTAGTCACATCAAGGATCTAAATAGGACTCATCCTCCTACATTTGATGGCTTAGGTAGTGGCATGGAGGCAGAGACTTGGTTATTGGACTTAGGTAGGTGTTTTGCTATGCACCAGTGTAGCAGTAACACCAA
Organism: Cryptomeria japonica; assembly: GCF_030272615.1. Lineage (NCBI taxonomy): Eukaryota > Viridiplantae > Streptophyta > Pinopsida > Cupressales > Cupressaceae > Cryptomeria > Cryptomeria japonica. The sequence goes on from NC_081407.1 coordinate 590,738,383, forward strand.
GGCGAGATGTGTGATTTTGCATCTTCACAATTTTGCGATGACATGGTGGCACATGGAGGAATAGAAGTTACATTTGGACATAGCGACGATATCATGGGAGTTACTCGTGGAGCAGTTTCATGCCAGATTTCTTTCAGATCATTGGAGGCAGAGGAAGGCTGATGAGTTCCATGATTTGAGACAATAGAGGATGACTATGGAGTAGTATGAGAGAAGATTCTTTGAGCTTAGACAGTATACTGGATATGCAGATGATGAGCCGATGTTGATCCAGAACTTTGTTAGAGGTCTGAATGATCATATTGGTGGAGAGGTTCGGATGCACGAACCTAAGACCTTAGAGGTAGCGGTGGAGAAGGCGAGACTAGCAGAGGAGATTCTTTCATTAGCATCAAGAGGAGTGACTGGAGGACAAACACTTAGTGCACCTATTATAGGATCTACGATGAGAGGACCACAACAACAATCTGCAGGATATGCTAGGAGCCATCCTTCTTCTTTTCGTAGTGGTCAGCAGTTTAAGAAGAGGTTTTCTCAGGGACAGAGCTTTGCTCGAGGTGCTAGATTTCAGGTTGATAGGAGTCACAATCATCAGCGTGATAGGAGACCTACTCCTTCCTAGCCAGCGCAGAGTTCACAACCAACTTCTAGTAGAGGCAGTGTTCACCAGTCAAGTACAGCACCAGGTAGTAGAGTGTTTGTCAGGAGAGATTGCTTCGCATGTGGACAACCAGGTCACATTGTTGTTCATTGTCCTCAGCGTACTTCGTAGATGTCAGGGTAGCAAAAGCCAGCTACTTCTGAGCCTACAGTTGGAGATGTAGGCAGGTCTCATCATGTTTTTGTGGCGGTTGATAACCGTTAGGCTGAGCATGAGGCCACCGTTGTAGAGACATCAGGTGTGATAGGTGGTATCTCTTGTTCCATGTTATCTAATTTTGGAGCATCAGACTCTTTTATTTCTCCTTTTCTAGTAGAGTGATGCGGGCTTGCTATGGCAAAGCAGGATGATAGGTGGCAGGTAGAGTTAGCTATTGGGTCCAAAGTGGTAGTGGATTCCCTTGTGCTCAAATGTCCTTTAGTTTTAGGAGATTGCCAGACTTCTATGGATCTTCATGTTATGTATTTGGGATCTTATGATGTGGTTCTTGGTATGGATTGGCTTGGATCTCACCAAGCATAGATAGATTGTAGAGGTAAGAGAGTGCAGTGCAAGGATAATAGTGGGAAGAGTGTGGAGATTGTAGGTATTCAGAGACCTATCTCTCTTCACATGATTTTTGCTATGCAGATGAAGAGGTGTGTGTGTAAGGGTTGCCAGTTGTTTGTTGTTAGAGTGAAGAATGTGGATGGGGAAGTTAGCTCAGAGGATTTATTGCAGCAACATCCCATTCTTCAGGAGTTTTCAGATGTTTTTCCTAGTGAGATTCTAGGTATGCCCCCTTGGTGAGATATAGATTTTAGGATTGATTTGGTGCTAGGAGCTGAGCCTATTTCTAAAGCTCCCTATCGGATGACCACGCAGGAGTTGGATGAGTTGAGAGTTCAGTTAGAGGAGTTGTTGGTGAAGGGATTTATTCATCCTAGTGTGTCCCCTTGGGGTGCACCTGTGCTATTTGTGAAGAAGAAGGACAGATCTCTTCGATTATGCATTGATTACAAACAGCTTAATAAGGTGACAGTGAAGAATCGATATCCCTTGCCTTGGATAGATGATTTATTTGACCAGATTAAGGATGCCAAAATATTCTCTAAGATTGACCTTAAGTTCGGGTATCACCAATTGAGGATTCAGGAGGCAGACATTCATCGCACAACTTTTCATACTAGATATGGTCATTATGAGTTCACAGTGGTACCTTTTGGTCTCATGAATGCACCTTCAGTTTTCATGAGCTTGATGAATGGTGTATTCAGGTTGTATTTGGACAGATTTGTATTAGTATTTATGGATGATATTTTGATTTATTCGAGATCGGTTGATGAGCATGAGGATCATGTGAGGTAGGTTTTGCAGTGTCTTAGGGAGAATCAACTATATGCCAATTTAGCAAAGTGTGATTTCTTCTAGACAAAGGTGAGGTATCTTGGTCATGTGATTTCTGGAGAGGGCACTATAGTTGATCCCTTGAAGATTCAGGCGATTATTGATTGGCCAACACCCACTAATGTGGGAGAGGTGCGTAGTTTCATGGGTTTAGCAGGATATTATCGTAGATATGTTCAAGATTTCTCCAGGATAGCTCATCCTATCACTTCTCTTCAGAAAAAAGGGAAGAAGTTTGTTTGGACAGAGCAGTGTGAGAAAGCATTTCAGATCCTTAAGGAGCATTTGACCAATGCACCTATTTTAGCAGTACTAGATCCTTTGGGAAATTTTGTGGTGTGCACGGATGCTTCTTTGGAGGGTCTAGGAGCAATATTGATGCAAGATGGTCATGTGATTGTATATGAGTCACGTAAACTTAAGAATCATGAGCAGAACTATCCCACCCATGATCTTGAGTTAGCGGCAGTGGTTCATGCTTTGGTTAGGTGGAGGCACTTTCTTCTTGGACATAGATTTGAGTTGCATAGTGATCATCGCAGTTTGCAGTATATCTTCACGCAGCCAAATTTGAATGCTAGACAGAGGCATTGGATGGAGTTCTTATGTGAGTATGACTTTGAGGTGAGATATATTCAGGGTAAGGAGAATGTGGTAGCAGATGCTTTGAGTTGCATGAGGCATGAGATTTCAGCAATGTCTCTTAGTATGGATTTGAGGAGCCGTATTCTTAGTGCTCTTCCTTCAGATGTATGGTATCAAGAGATTATTGCAGAGGTTGTCATAGGTAGAGCTCTTGAGGGAAGATATGCAGGTTTCTTAGTAGAATCAGATGGACTTCTTAGGCATTTGGGATGCATTTATGTTCCACCATCAGATGGTCTTCGAGTTTTGATCATGTCAGAGGCACATCGTGCACCTTACTCGACACATCTAGGTGTCAAGAAGATGCACACGGATTTGAAATAGATATATCATTGGTCTAGTATGAGGAGAGATATTGCAGATTTTGTGGCATGTTGCCTAGAGTGTCAGCAAGTGAAGGCAGAGCATTAGCATCCCACAGGATTATTACAGTCACATTTGGTTCTAGGATGGAAATGGGATATTATATCTATGGATTTTATAGTTGGATTGCCCATGTCTTCACATCATCATGATGCTATTATGGTCACTGTAGATAGATTGACCAAAGTAGCGCACTTTTCTCTGATCAGGTCTTCATATATAGTAGCAATAGTAGCTCAAGTTTTCTTGGAAGGAGTTGTGAGGTTGCATGGTATTCCTCGGTGGATCATATCCAATCGCGATCCAGTGTTCACATCAGCATTTTGGACAGCTCTTTAGCATGATTTGGGTACGTAGTTGAACTTTAGTTAAGCTTATCACCCCAAGACAGATGGGCAGACAGAGAGGGTGAACCAAGTATTGGAGGATATGTTGAGGATGTACGTAATGGATCAGCAGTTTCATTGGGAGGACTACCTCTATTTGGTTGAGTTTACGTACAATAATGGTTACCATAGCTCTATAGGTATGTCTCCTTATTAGGTGTTATATGGTAGACCATGTCGCATGCCCTTGAGTTGGGATCGTTTAGAGGATAAAGTGCATATCAGATCAGAGATGTTGCAGGATATGGAGGATCAGGTGGCTCGCATCAAAGAGCATTTGTTAGTCGCTCAGGATAGACAAAAGAAATATGCGGATTCTCATCGAGTGGAAAGGCAGTTCTCTATTGGTGATAGGGTATTTTTGAGAGTTCGCCCATGAAAGAGTCCGATCCATTACGAAAAAGGCTCTAAGTTGGCACCTCAGTTTGTTGGACCTTTCGAGATTCTGGAGTAGACTGATCCTATGGCTTATCGCCTTACCTTGCTGCCTAGCTTGTCCCGCATCCATGATGTCTTTCATGTTTTAGTTTTGAGGTTATACCACCCTAATATTTCTCATGTGTTGGATTGGAATGCTTTGCAGGTCGAGGATGGACAACTTTCTATGGAGCCCATGCGCATTCTTTAGCACAGAGAGATGTCACTCAGAGGCCAGAGCGTAGAGCTGGTAAGGGTCCAGTGGGATCCGATTGATGATTCTTCGGCTACATGGGAGGATGCAGTGCGAATGAGAGAGCTATATCCCTATTTCTTCTCAGGCTTCCAGGAGTAAGCCTAGGCAAAGAGGGGGAGGATGTAGTGTCCACCATTGATTTGACTTATTTTGACTAGAGTTGACTTTTATATTTCACTTGATAGACTTATCTAGACTATATTTTGATGATTTGGATGATGATTACTAATGTGCTTCAGTGACTTATGATTGATGTTAGATACTATTGCACATATGCTATTTTGATGATCTATATGGATGTTGGTACTATCATGATTGATCTTGTGATTTGATGATATATGTACTCAAAGATTTTATATGCTCACTATGTGATGGATTATTCATAGATTAGATATATCATGGTTTTGATGATGATTACGATTATACTAACCCTACTTTATGTTTACATATGATGAGATATTTATGAGATGTGTTTGACTATTGTTTGACTGTCTTCGTGATAGAGATGATTCCACATCACTCATTGTGAGCGGGATGTGTCGTCGTGATTCTCTATCACTCGCTTGTTCTATTTATGTATATGTATATGTGGTATTATCATTTTGTAGTTGCAAGATTTTGCAGGTACCAGACATCGACTCCACCTGGCTTCACAGGTCAGAGCATGTCTTAGTTCCAATGGCTTATGTGGTTCAAAGATGGCATGAGATTCCCTTCACATACTCTAGGTCTAATTTATTCACCATGTTTAGTCAGCATCTTGGCATAAATTGCCATGTCAGTTAGTAAACTTGGTCCTTTGGTATTGTAAGTCCAGTTTATGCCGGTTGATTTACTTGATGATGTTAGAGTAATTATGTGTAGTTTTCTATTTGGAAATGTTTATTTTAATGTATTTAATTTATAAGTTTTCAATATTAATTATTTGATATTTATATTTATTTGATAATTAACATTTATTGATTTTATGATTATTATAATATTTGATAAGCTTTAATGTTGTTTAATATTTATTTAATATTTGCGACTAATCTTTAATGGTATTTGACTATTTAATTATTTATTTGAATTTCTATGGTTTAACATTTATTTGACATCTTTTATCTATTTGGTTCTTTAATTTATTTTATTAGCTTTTGGTTTAATTGATTTTAATTCCCTTTTGGATTAAATTTATTTTCATCTTATATTTATTTAATAGTTTGACTTTTTATTTCTAAGTGGGGTGTATGAGCACAATAAATTAAATAAAGAAATAAAAACAATCCCACTTAGTTAAATATGTATATTTTATTTACTTTACCTACCCTTCACTCTCATTGGTTAAATTCAAAATGGGTGAATAAATTATATTATATGGTGGGTTGGATTTTTTCTATTCTCTGGAAATTTCTCCAGCAAGTTTTCTTCCTTGGTTTTGGATTGCTGCACTCTTGGTTTTTGGCTAGAGCTTGATTGGATTTTGGTTTGGCTTGTGGGAGCTCTTCTTCAACTACACACCATCACACAGGTTGCAGGTTGGAGGATTCTCCATTGGTTTCTTGTTTTGCTTTTAAATTTTGAAACTTGTATGCTCCATGTTTGATTTGATTAAAAATAATAATAATAATAATTTGGTTCATGCATTCTCGTTAATCTTCCTAGATTTGGAATGGGTAGCCATGGGATTTTAGATTTTTTACTTGGTTTATAGTTCTGGAAACAATGTTTCCTATGCATTGCCCATGAATATTCAAAATGAGGAATATCTTGCAGATTTTGTATATGTCTTGTGTGAATTATTTTAATGATATCTCTATTGTATATTAAGGATATTTTAACCTGGTAGATGAGTTCTTATGGAGATTGTAAATCTGGGAAAGAGGAGAGTCTTTGTGAGCTCCCAATCTGGCTCTGCCATAGAGGAGACTTGCATGACTTTTTCCCCTTTTTATTTTTCTTACACATCCCCTTGTGTATAGATGTTATTGGTTATGTGGAATGTCTTATTAAATGTATTTGAGTCATATATTATTCTTTAGATATTATAGATTCAAGGTTGTAGAATTTCCTCAGTTTTTGACAGTGCTGGAGATGTTCTTCCTTCAAAAAGTCTGCATTATGTTTTCAATTGGAGTTCCTTGGGTGAATTTTATTATTTTATTTTGTTCACATATTCTTATATTTTATTTCGTCCTGATTCTAACGAGTATAAGTACGTTATATCTGGCTATTTATATTTCGAGTACTTTTGATTTCACACTTAAGTAGTTTTCTGCCAAAATTTACCTATTTTTTTATGCGCTAAAATATCAGTCATATGTGCCATTATGTGTATTTTTAAAGTTTTGTCTAGTTTGAAGTCTATTTGAGGTCAGTTGGATTTGGGGTTATACCAGAGGCTTTTTGAGGGCATTTATGATGTTGTTTAAAATTATTTATGATTGGTGATGTCTTCATATTATTTATTTATTTTTATTTTGTATGCATTTTACTCCATTTCAGTTGTTTGTGCTTCCTCTCTTGTTGATGCACCAAGAGAGAGATTGAGATTCTTGTGATTATGTGCCAGCAACTGGATAGGCCTTGCTGAGATTATGTGATGAGTCATTTCAAATTTGATGGCATTTCTTATGGCCTTGATATGTTTATTTCGCCAAGAGGCTCATTGATTTTTGGTTCTCATGATGTTAACTTTCTCATGTTTCATGATCATGAGATGATATTATTGTTTGCATATGGATTATTTGTGATTTTAGATTTGTGTATATTCTCAGATCCAATTATGATTCTAGAGCCTCTTGTGTTTTCATGTTTGAGACCATGTTAGGGGGGAGTGAGCTTCCTTGTGATGATCGGGGTCACGAGAGATAGACTTGCATGAGGTTCCTTGTAAGGATGCATGAAGTCTAGACCACCAGGGCACATTGGAGTTTTCTGCGATTTATAAATAAGTGATAACCTAATAATTGATGGGTTGGGTGGTTAGATTAATTGATAAGATGATAAATTGATTGTGCCTCATGACTTAGTCCTAGGGAGGATGTTTTAGGATAAGCATGAAAAGGTCGTGAAGACGATAAGCTAATCTCCCTTAGTCTCTCATAGGTTGAGATGGCTCCACATGTCCATCAGGCTAGCACCTTGTGTTATTATGTTATTGTGTTATGAGGATGGCATGTGATGACACTCCACTCCTACATGTGTTTCCCCTTTATGATTTATGATTATGCCTATTGGATGCATTTATGTTTTGATGAGTTTTATGCCTCTGGGAGTTCATTCTTGTTATATTGTGTAAGTTCTTGCTTGAGAGTCTTTGTGTGGTTAGTCTCCCTAGGTTTTAGGTGCAAGCTTAGGTTTAGAGTGTGTGTTGGGACCTTGTGTCATCTCTTAGCACGGGGGGTGGTTCCTTTGGTTCCACATGGTCAGGAGGTTGGTGCTTTGTAGCCATTGGGATGTTCTTTTGGATTCTACTTACGTGGACATGGATTCTTCTTCATGATGTACTATGGATGTACCTTATAGAAAATTTATGTAATGGATAAGATAAAATGTATGTAATGTAACACTTTTTGTAATTCATAGATAGAATCTTGTAGTAGAAAGAGCTATGCTTGTGATGTATTTAATGTACTTATATTTGTAGATGAATTATAGTTGGAAATTGGGATTAAGGCCTAGTTGTATTGTACTATTGTAGAGAGGTGATCTTATGAGTCATGGAAATGAATGGATTATAGTTGGAATAGAATGGAATTGCATTATGGATCAGTTGTATTATCTCATGGGATGATTAGAGGCTAGTTAGAATTTTAAATAATCTTGAAAGAGGAATGTTCATGGAGTAATAAAAGAATATGTTATAGGATGTTAAATGGATTTAGTAAACATGTATGATTCATATAGATGCATTGGTAGAAAGAAAATTATGCATATCATGGGAAGTAAGTAATGTTGTAGGTTGCATATCTCATGAGTAGATAATTATATTATGATGCAATAATGAAGGTGAAATGTATCTTTCACGTCTGTAGTATGCTATTGTGGAAATGAATTTAAGTAATGATGCTAAAGTACCCTAGGGAAAGATTAATGATGTGATATTTCTGCTTGCGTTAATTCATGAAATGAGTAATGATATATGTTCATATTGGTTAATTGATGAACAATTGTAAATAGATGGAGATGTTATGTGTTGCATTAATTGTTATTAGATGTTAATTAAAAAAAAAGTATCTCCATTTGTATATTATTGTTTAGTTTCTTTAGGGTATTTTGGCGGGCATTACATGCTAAAAGAGGGTGCTGGAAATGGACCTACTACATCGCTGTGAACAAGTTGAAGAACTTCCAAAGCTCTCCAAGCTTTCCCTTTATCAAACTTCTCCTCGGGATGCCTGCCCATGGAACAACCTCAACATACACCCTCTGAAAAACTAATTCGAGGTAGACCTGTAACCATGTCTTTAGTGCTGATCTGCTGAAGATAATGGTAGTTGAGGTGACCAAACCTCTCATGCCATAGCTTACTTTTTGAATTTGAATGAGTAAGCAAGGCCCTAGAAGTTGGTACAAAGTGGGAGAATGAATAAAACCTTGAGTTGTCATTGACTTGTCCCACTTCTACCAAGGCATCATCATCAAGTTCCTTTACCACAACCGAATCAGGTGTAAACTCAACCTTTTTCCCATTCCCATAGTGAGTGATTTGGTAGATAGAGAGAAGGTTGGTAGACAAGTTAGGAACATAAAGAAAATTCTCAAATGTTCCATCATCCATGTCAACTGAACCTTTCCCTTCAACTTCTACTTGTGTATCATTACATATGTAAATGTGAGGTACCTTAGATGGCTCCAATGAAGAAAACTGCTCCTTTGTAGAACCCGTGTGATAAGAGGCACCTGAGTCAAGTATCCACTCCTATGAAGAACCTGTTGTAGCCACAAATGCTTTCCCTTTTCCCTTAGACTATGAGGAAGAGGAAGGAGATGAATCCTTCTTTGTGTAGGCAGATGGCAAGTTGATGTTATTTTTCTTAAGAAGATTTGTCAACTCATCAACTTGCTTGGTGTGGCATTAATGCTCATCATGACCATACTTCTTGAAATATGCGCAAGTTGGTTTATCCTTCTTAGGTGGAGTCCCCTTCTTGGAAGAGGATGAAAAATCGCCTTGTGATGGAGAGGATGATTGTCCTTTTTCCTGTTGTGGCTTAGACTTAGATTGCTTGTTGTTGTAGTTGGAATCTTTGCCTTGACTCCCTTGATTAGCCACCAAAGCCTTGGACTTTGAAGACTTGAGAAGCCCCATGTTCAACAACTTAGATTGTTCCAATATCAAAATTTCTATGAAAGCATCAAATGAAGGCATAATGTAGGAACTCCCCACTGACACACAATGATTTTGGAAGCTAGATACAAATCCTGCATATTCTGGTGTAAGCTTGTCCAACAAGTTGAATATCAACTGAGCATCCTTTTTATCAATTCTACAATCCTTAAGCTTTGCTCTTAGCTCATTTTCTTTGGTGACATAATCTTGGATTGTATCAAAACTCTTGGGATCCAAGTTGGTGAGCTCATTGTCAATCTTGTAACCTCTGATTTCATCAAGTTGACCATACAATTTTTGAAACATATCCCAAGCCTCTTTGATTGTAGTACACTTCTCAATGTGAAAAATGGGGTCATCTGATACATACTTATGCAAAGTTCCAAGAGCCATTCAATTCTTAGTGAGCCATTCTAACTGAGCATTAGGATCAGCCTTAGGATCAGGTTGTGTTGCTATTGTTCCATCTATGTAATGCGTGAGACCCTTTTCCATTAATTTGCTCCATACTTTAATTTTCCATGATGCATAATTATGTGGAGTTAAAGGTGGAAATCTATGAGGACTCATTGCAACAAAAATGAAAGAGAACAAGGAAAGAGAGGCACAATCACACAAGACACCTCCCCAAATTCACTCAATCAAAGAACACCCCCCCCAAAAAAAAAATGATGATTTGGCACTTTATACTTAGTGCATGTACAATGGGCCACTTGCAAAAAATGGCAAAGTGGACTTCTGATTTCAACTTTACAACTGCCTCAATAAGGCCAAAATAGACTCAAACTAATAATGCAAGATATCTAAACTAAGATCCAAGCAATTTACAAGTACCAAATAGGCCAAATAAGACCAATATCTGAAAGTACAATTTTGACTCAAAATCTCTGAAATCTGATTATAGAATATAAAAATAAACAAAAAAATATGCACTTTCAAACAAAACAACACCTAAAAAGGAGGTCGTATGAGCTCAAATGAAGCCTTTGAAGTTGCAGAATTGAGGATTAGATAGGAACAACTGAGAGAATCCAAAATTTTTGAAAAACCTATGCACCAAAATCAGAAAATAACCACACCATTGCGAAGAGAATGAAAAATTAGCCCAAATCAAAAAATATTGCACCAAAAAAAGGAGCAAAATTGAGCAAGATATGGGCCTCCAAAGTTGACCCAAAAATCCAAACTGCTCAATAGAGAGGGGTCCAAATTTTTTTCAAAAAAAGTTGACTGGGTGCTGACTGTGCATTGTTGACTGGGCAGAAGGTATGGACCCACAAATTTTTATTTATTTATTTATTATTTTTTTCCAAAAATATCTTTTTCAAAACTGAAAAAAAAATTCAGAATTTTTTTTTTTTTTGAGATCCGAAAATTTCGTACCGTACCACCCGAATTGGGCAAAAAATTCCTCCAACACCCAAAATTTGATTTTCACCAAAATAGGTTGGGTTTATACTTGATTTTTATGGAAACAGCCCCCCAGACGCAATGGTGAGGTGGAAAATGATCTAAGATGCCTCAAAAAAATGTTGTCTCTCAGATCCAAAAATAGAAGCCTTCCAAGATGTCTCCCAAAACCAATCAATGAAGTCCCAATAGCTCTAATACCATGTGAGATTTTGCCAACATCAAGGGCATAATGAAAAGTATAAAAGAGAGACAAAAGAGTGACAAGAACAAACTGTATTCCCATCAATATGAAAATGATCAATTGGATTAACCAATACAATGAATATGGATCTGCTTATATAGGCAAGGTCGTATGGATGTATGAGCACACAATCATGACATGTGGCTCAATGAGAAACAAGGGTAGGTAATAAATACTAGGGGTAGGTAGGAGAAATAATATAATATTTCACAAGAGGTGGATGACCCACCGAATGTGGAGTGTAACAACAAAAGAAGACCACAAAAGGTGGAATTTCTCCTACAAGCTATATCCCTGTGTGCAAACTTCCCTAAGTGTCTCAAATCCAAACTACGAAGAGATGCATTATCCTAAGTTAACTTAAGTAAAGTATAATAATATCCATAATGAATATTTATTTACACCAACAATATTAATTCAAAGCATAAGAACACTCATCATAGAGACACAAACAAGATTATCGACCATACAAAAACAACTAAGGCACAAAGATTCCAACCCTACACAAATACAATATTCTCACCAATGAAAAGAAATATAAAATAGCTCTATTGACACAAAAAATTTCACCCAAATGGTTGGACCAACTAGACTCAGATATCATGAGCCACACATGACAATGCACGATATATGTTTATAGGCTATTCACGACATCATGCTAGCAAATAAAATCTATAAAATACAATAGTTTCCCCATATATTATCATTATGTATATAAAACTATAATTTTACATCTCCCAAATTCTTCCTGCAAACAATCTTTTGATAGGTGTAGAGAATACAATCTTTTCGAAATCAAAATGCAAAGGAGGATAAAACCTCCAACGTGAAATATTGAAGTTATTGCAATGAAATTCAGTGAAGGGCAAATCAATTCCAAAAATCCAGCCAAATCAAAACCAAGTTTCAAGCAACCAAAATCTTTAATCATATAGAAAATTCTCTAGAAAGCCAACCCCCAACAATGCTCAGAAAACCAAATAAATAAATTTCATTCAAAAACTATGCAAAAATCTCCACCAATCAAAATAATCAATAATATAATATTCTATACCTACCATCCTCCAGCTTGAGGTAGAATAATATTATTTAATTTACCCAATCTCACAACTAATAATAAAATAAGGTATGTAGGATACATAACAATTTAATAACCAAAAGGGATAAAAGGAATTTAATACTAAGAACAACCCAATAATAAAACAAACCATGGGCATACTAAATAAATACCCAATCAAATATAAAGACACAAAACATAATAACATAAGATCATAAATAATTAAATAATGGATAATAAATAATAATAAATTCAATAAATCAAATCTTAATAATCATTAATCAAAATAGCAATGATAAATATTAATCCTCAACAATAAATCACCCAATAATCATGAAATATCAAAACTATATTTTAAATTAATTTTAATATTAATAAGCTATATGAATCAATTATTAATTAATTAATTAAATAATCATAACAATACAAGGCAATGCGACATAGGGTCAAATAACACATCACAAGATGCTAACAAGACAACTCATGCCAAACACTAGATTGATAAGGGTGTCAACTTAAGCCTAGAGTGTGTAGAAGGAACTCATGTCACCTCTGATCAACTTGCCATTGGGATGAGACACACTCAGACCTATGAGACTAGGTGGATTCAATGTCTAGTGCCTACAATCCCGCATCACCAATATCCATGAGACAACATATACATTGCATATATCATAAATAATTAGACAAATAAAGAGAATCACAACTTCATATCATGCTTGTAATGAATGATATGACATTATCTCTATCATAAATATAGTTGTAACAAAATCATAATAGTCATAGAATGAAACCATCCAATATAGTCATGAAATAGGGCTAGTACTATCAAGATATCACCATGTCATCATGAGAAATATAATCCATCCAAGAATAATGAGTGCATATGGATTATCAAGTGTAAATCCATCCATCATAATAGTCTAGGATATGTCATCATCCACATAGATCATCATTTATTGAATATCCATGTAAAATGTCTAGCATCATCAATAAGCATCTGAGATATAAATAAAATCATAATTATCAATCAAAGGATCATCAAAGATGCTAAACAAGACTATCAATGCACAAATCAAAAGATGAATCAGAGAGGGATAGTACATCTTCCCCCCTTTTCCTAGGCTTACTCCTAGAAGCTTAATAGCAAATAGGGGTAAATCTCTCTCATCCTTGTTGCATTCTCCCAAATCACCAAATAATCATCACTCAGTTCCCATTAGATCCTTATCCACTCTATGTCATGACCCCTGAGGGTCAGCCCCCAATATTGTAGAATACGCATGAGCTCCAAAGAAAGCTACATGTCCTCTACCTGTAAGGTATTCCAATCTAAAACATGGGTCACATCGATAAAAGATGGCCTTAAAAACTGATTCATGAAACACATCATGGATGCAGGACAAGCTGGGTGACAAGGCAAGGCGATAAGCCATAAGCCAATCCTCTCCAAAATCTCAAATGGTCCAACAAAGAAAGGTGCAAACTTAGAGCCATAACGGATAGGAATATTTCATGGATGAACCCTCAAAAATACCTTGTCACCCACTAAAAATTGTCAATCCACACAATGAGAATCCTCATACTTCTTATGTCTGTCCTGTACTACCACCAAATTCTCTCTAATACGAGTCACCTAATGCTCCATATCTTTCAAAATCTCTAAACTAAGAAGCACTCTATCCTCTAGACGATCCTAACTCAAGGGCATACGACATGGTCATCCATACAAAGCCTAAAAAGGAAACATACCAATCAAACTATGATATCCATTATTGTATGGAAACTCCACCAAATAGAGGTAGTCCTCCCATAGATACTATTGATCCATGACATATATCCATAACATATCCTCTAAAACCTAATTAACTCACTTAGTCTACCCATTAGTCTTGGGATGGTACATTGAATTGAAGTTCAATTGGGCTCCCAAATCATGATGAAGAGATGTCCACAATGCTGAAGTGACACATTGGATCATGATCTAATATAATTTGATGAGGAATACCATGTAATCTCACTATATCCTACATAAAGATATGAGCCATTGTCGATGTGGTGTAGGAATATTGGATCAAAGAGAAGTGTGCCACCTTGGTCAACCTATCAATGGTAACCATCATAACATCATGACAATGAGAAGACATAGGAAAGATAACAATAAAATTCATCGATAGAATATCCCATTTACAATCTAAAACTACGTTCGACTGCAAGAAACCCATGTTATGTTGATGCTCTGCCCTCACTCGCTAACATTCCAAACAAAAATATACAAAATCTGTTATATCACGGCTCATACCTACCCAGTTATACAACTATCATAGATGTGCATGCATCTTCTTGACACCTAGATGTACTAAGAAAGGTGCACAATGAACCTCCGACAAGATTAAATCTTGAAGTCCATCTGAAGGTGGAAAATAAATACATCCCAAATGACGAAGAAGACTATCTCACTCTAATGAATAGCCTAAAAATCTTCCATCAAAAGCTTTCCTTGAAGCAATCTCTACACTAACCTCTTGGTACCAAGCATCCAAAGGAAGCACACTAAGGATCAGACTCAAATCCATGTTGAAAGTCAACACTGAAACCTCATGCCTCCTATGACTCAACGCATTTTCCACCACATTCTCCTTACCCTACTAATGCTAAATCTAAATCATAAGTGGGATAATTTAACTATTGATATTTGAGTTTATGCGACTTATAAGCTATCACATCACCATCTTGCATAAGAACTATTCCTAAACCCTCTTAAGAAGCATCCATACAAATCATAAAATCTCATAATGGATCTAGCACTACTAGAATAGGTGCAGTAGTCAAATGCTCCTTAAAGATCTGAAATTCTATCTCGCACTAATCTTACCAAACAAAATTCTTTCCTTTCCTTTGAAGAGAAGTGAGGATGAGAAATATTCAAAAATCCTTGAACAAACCGATGATAATATCCTATAAGGCCCATAAAACTTTGAACCTTGCCCACATTAGTGGGTGCTAGCCAATCCATAATAGCTTGAATCTTAGAGGGATCCACTGTGACACCCTCACCTGAAATAACATGGCCAAGATAATTAACCTCTATCTTGAAGAACTCACACTTATCTATATTGGCATACAACTGATTCTCATGAAGAGACTACATAACCTGCTTCATATGCTCCTCATGATCCTCTACAGTCCTCAAATACACCAATATATCGTCAAGGAATACAAGTACAAACATGTTAAGATAGGTCCTAAATACTCCATTCATCAAACTCATGAGCACCAAGGGCACATTCGTAAGCCCAAAAGGTACCACTTTAAACTCATAATGACCATATCGAGTATAGAAAGATATGAGAGGAATATCTGCCTCATGAAACCGCAATTGGTGATACTCCAACTTAAGATCTATCTTGGAGAAGACCTTAGCATCCTTGGTCTAATAAAAGAGGTCATCAATCCTCTGCAAAGGATAACAATTCTTCACTGTCACCTTATTCAGTCATTGATAATTTATGCACAAGTAAAGAGATTTGTCCTTCTTAACAAACAAAACAAGTTCTCCTCATGGGGAAACACTAGGACATATGAATCCCTTAGCCAACAAATCTTCCAACTACAACCTCAACCTCAACTCACTCAACACTTGAGTAGTCATCTGATAAGAAGCCTTAGATATAGGCTCTGCTATAGGGATTAGGTCTATCCAAAAATCAATGTCATGCTTAGGTGATATACTTGGAATCTCACCAGGAAATACATATGAAAACTCCTAAAGGATCGGATGATGATGAAAGAGATCACATGATTTTCCCTTTGTTGGATGTTTGCTGCAAATATGTGCTTTAATGATATCTAAAAGATGTGTTGTCATTGATGTTAGCATATTTCTCTGTCTGTGGTACTATTGTAGTGGAGTTCAGTTAGTTGGTTTGTTTAGCATTTTGATGATTAGTGTTTGCGGATTAAAGGGTTTGTAGAGGATTGTGTGTAGACATTTCAGTGCAATTTTCAGAGGTCCACATGAAGATTTGAGTGAGTTATGGTTATTGGTGTTGTGGCCAATTTTTCTATTGTTTAGTGATGCCAGAGTCTCATTAATTTGATTTGCATTGCTCCGCATTAAAATATATTGATCTATGGATTTAGAATAATGTTTTGGATATTGATGTGTGTCTTCAATTTAGGTGGTTTGTGGTTTGGAGCTCTCAAAGTGAATTTTTAAAGTTGATATTGACATTGAGTTATCATTAATGTCAACCGGTATTGCAGGCAGGCTATCAGTAGAGATATATCATCTAGTATGAAGGAGAGTGTACTGGTATGGTGAAAGACAATTAAGGTATTGAGAAGATTAACATGAAGACTTATTGAACTGGTATGGTGGAAGACAAGTAGTTATTTATAATATAAGTGAGATCACTGGTATCAGGTGAGATGCATGTGTGTGTTGGCATGTTGAGTGATAATCGGTAGAGTTTAAACTGGTTCGAGTTTGGTTGCTTGTATATGATGAAGAGGCAGAATGTTAAAGTAATCATAAATCACCGGAGGTGAAGATGTACTACCGATGAAGTGTGAACTATAGGTTAGCAGGAGGAGAAGGTCTCATCAGTAAAGGCATGTACCGGTATGAGTTTTCTGAATGTTCAAGTATGAACCAACTATGTTTCGGTGAGCTAAGTGATTCACCATTGTGATGCCATGTGGAGCTGAGGTGGCAAACATGTAGAGGTCGGTGAAGCCTTCATCGACATGGTTGTTGAAATAGCTAGTCAACATTAATGAAACAACCAAAAATCATAGGATTGTAATTTACTATTGCGGCTCGAGGAAGAAAGAATAACAGAGGAAGACCAGGGAGTAGTTGGCACCTAGATCAAAGAAAAGAAATCAGATTACTAGAAGATCTTGAGAAGGAAACAACTAAGATTTTTAAGAAACGACAAATTTCAAGGTAGAAAATCATGTACGAGATTTCTATCTTTAGCAAGTATGCATTGGATAATGGAAAATGTGTACAGATGCATCTCTGGAGTATAGGTGATCGATCCAAGTCAGACTGGATCGGATCTCATGCAGATTGTGTTGGGTAAAGGAAACCCTAACCGCTTCAAGTTTGAATTGTTTCTTGGCGTGAAAGCTCAAGGTTAAATATGATGACTTGAGACCATTGTAGTTGCTGCTATAGTAAGAAGACAAGTGTGAAATTGCTATCTAAGAACCGAAGAGAAAAAAACTTGAAGTGTGTATGAGAAAAGCATACATCTACAAGGATAAGAAAAGCAAACCAGTATAAGGAACAACCAATGGAGAGTGCATTGAACACAAAGGTGACAAACTGACAGAAGCAAAGTCTGATTAAGAGTCATTGCTTGAGAGTTGAGAGGAGGAAGACATTGTGAGAGAGGATTGAGAAAGGTGATTAGCAAAGTCAAGTTGTAGATTGGGTGGAGAGAATACAGACTAGTAAGGGTGAAACCGACAGAGGAGAATATTGTAAGGCTACAAAACTTTATTTGCATATATGAGATTCATATTGTTTTCACTAAGTTGTAGCTTAGTGCATGGATTGTAGCTCCTTTAGGTTGTAGCCTATAAATTATGCAGGGGTTGGTGCTCCTTTGAGTTGGTGCTCATAAATAAGGGGTTGGTGCTCCTTGGGTGGGTGCCCTAAATATTGTAATCAAAGTTTCATTGTAAGGCTGGATTGGAGCAGAAGATCTCCAACAACTTTTCTCACCAAGGTTTTTCCCACATTGGGTTTTCCTCGTATGTATCTGGTGTTGTGTGATGTTAATGTTGTAGGTAGTCCTTTCACACATTCTTTTTGCATTGTTTAAGTTATCGGTTAGCATTCAGCTTGTCCTCTACTTTACTGGTATCTCTATGTTAAAGAAGAAGAGTTTAAATAACTGATTCACCCCCTCTCAATGATCCATTGTGTCCAACAATTAGTATCAGAGCCTAGGTACCCTATTTTATTAAAATAATTCTCTAGCTTGGGTAGATCCTGTTAGGTCTTCACAATTGAAAGAAATTAATCTGCTCTCCTCAAAAGCTCCTATGTTTGATGGTGTCAACTATGCCTTTTGGAGTAGAAGAATGGAAACCTATTTGTCCTCTCTAGGTTGTGATGTATGGATATCAGTTGTAAATGGTTATACAGTTCCTAATAATCTCCCTACTAATCCAGATGCTAAGAGGGAATACGAGAACAATGCTAAAGCTAAGAATGTCATTCTTAGTGGGTTATCCAATAATGAGTTTTTTAAAGTCATGCACTGCTTCTCTGCCAAGGAAACTTGGGATAAGCTATAGAATATTTTTGAAGGCGATGCTAAAGTCAAGGAAGCCAAGCTGCAAACATTGAGAGCACAACTTGAGGGTTTGAAGATGAAAGATGAAGAGAAGATAGCTGACTATCTCCAAAGGGTTGATGAAACAAAAAATACCATTAGAGGGCTTGGAGAATAAATAAAAGATGAGGTGGTAGTGAAGAAAGTACTTAGATCTCTTACATCTAAGTATGATACAAAAGTATCAACAATAAAAGAAGCAAAAGATCTGAAAGTCTTTACAATGGATGAGTTGTATGGCTCCCTAACTGCTTATGAGATGAGGATTGTCGGTACTGATGCTATGAAGAAAGAAGCTTCTTTCAAGACTTGAAGAAAAGGAAAAGAAGAATCTGTTCATGATGCAACTAGTGAAGACTCTGATGACATCATGGCAAACTTTGTCAAAAGACTCAAGATAGGTTCAGGAAAATATAAAGGCAAGCTTCCTTTGAAATGTTTCAACTGTGGAAAGATTGGACATTTTGCTGCTAAATGTCCTTATGGTGATAATAATGAAGATGATAAATCAAATGGTAGCAGATCATTTATTAAGGATAGGAAGAAAAATGTCTACCGACATGGTATAAAAAGCTATCAGAAGCAGAGCAGCCTTTACACACATGAAGATGATACCACAGATGAGGAAAGTGCCTCAGATGACTATTGCAGTGGAGATGAAGTTAGAGAAAACTTCTTTATGGCTCAAGAAGTATCGGTGCCTGAAGAAGAAGAAGTGGAAGAGAAAGAGAAAGAAGGATAAGTAGGCCTTGAAGCAGAACTCATTAGTGCTTTAGATGAGCTAAAGAAAACAAGAAGAAACTTAAAGAAGTTAAAAAGGGTTGCAGCTGAAGAACAATAATTGCTTGAGAAATCTCTTGAAGAGTCCAAGAGAACAATTGCAGATCTAAAACTCTAGTTGGAAGAGGCCAAGAGGATGTGTGAAGTTACTAGTACCAGTTTGAGTGAAAAGGAAAAGGAACATCAAAATCTAGAAGCAGAAATAGTAAAACTCTGGAAGGACTTAGGGAAAAGTCAGGAAAAGTGAGAAGAAGATTTGAAGGCAACACTGAAGCCTTGGACAAGATGCTAAGAAAACAGAAGCAATCCAAAGATATCAGTGGCTTAGGTTTTCAAGAAGGTCAAAGATCAAACAAAAAAGACACATCTGATAAGGAGATACAATTCACTTCCTCAAATAAAGGTGAAGAGAAGAAGACATTCAAGGTTGGCAAGGATACTAGCAAGAACACATATGCAGATGCTGCTAGAAATCGCCACACAAACCGATATGCTCAATCAATGAACCATAGACCATACTCAATGCATCAACATGAATATCCAAGGAGAAATGTAAGTATTGATCACGAAGGATTCACAAGGGTGAGAAGCATGAAAGGAAGACCCCCAGTGAGGCAGCTATTTGCAGGTTCAAGACAACCTAACCGATATGTTCCAAATTTTCATGGTTATTGTCACCGGTGTTATAAGTTTGGTCATAGAATGGAAGATTGTAGGAAAATGAGTGTCAGCCCTAGTTTTGAGAATAGAAACTCATTTGCTGCATTACAAAGTACAAATGTCACATGTTATAATTGCAATTAGTTTGGTCACAAGAGTTATGAATGTAGGAGTAATATTCAAATGTCCTACAAGAATGAATTGAGTACATCTTATAGTGCTAATTTGAAATGCTATAAGTGTCATAATTTTGGTCACATAGCAAGGTATTGTTAGCTAAGAGGAAAATAAATTTGTACTGGATGAGAAGTTGGAAACAAAACTAGAACACAAAGTGACAAAAGAGGAAAAGAAAGAAGAGAAGTCGGTTTGGGTAGAGAAGGAGAAAAACAAGACAGAGTCTAGCCTGATTGTGCAGACTTCTCTACATGCTGAAAGGAGGAATTTATGGGTAGTTGATAATGGTCTCTCAAATCACATGACCAAAGATAAGAAAAAGTTCACCAATCTTGATGATTGGAATGGTGGTTCAGTCTGGTTTGGTGACAACTCCTCCATCAAGATCAAAGGTCGAGATACACTAAATATTGATGGAAAGCTCAAGGCTCATGATGTGTACTATGTGGAAGGTTTGAAGCATAACCTATTGAGTGTAAGTCAGATGTGTGACAAAGGGTACAAGTTCTCATTTGACTCTACCGGTTTCTAGATAAGGAAGCAGAGTACTGGTCAGGTGGTAGCAGAAGGAAAGAGAACAAAGGGTAATGTCTATAATATGAAGGAATTCTATGAGTCACAATGCATGATGGGATAGGTTGATAAAAATTGGTTTTGGCACCGAAGACTAGGCCATGTGAATTTTGACAATCTAGTTAAGATAAGCAAGAAGCGGTGTGTGAGAAAGATACCTCATATCATAAAACCAGCAAGCACATTCTATGATGAATATGTCAGAGGTAAGAAAGCAAAGGTCAGCCTTAAAACAAAAGAGTATAACACCTCAAGACCTTTGGAGTTGATACATACAGACTTATGTGGGCCAACAAGGAAAAGAGCATTGGTCGGAGAAAGGTATTTCATGCTATCCATAGATGATAACTCAAGAATGACTTGGGTAACCTTCCTGCATGACAAGTCACAAGCATTTGAGAGATTCAAATTTTTTCAAGAAGATGGTGGAAAATGAAAGTGGATACTAGTTCAAATGCTTAAGATCTAACTGGGGTGGAGAATTTTCTTCAAATGAATTTATCGACTACTGTGAGAAACATGGAATTCAAAGACAATATTCAGCTACAAGGACACCTCAACAAAATGGGGTGGTAGAGAGGAAAAATAGGACAGTGAAGGAGATGGCCAGGATAATGTTGAATGAGGCCAACATACTGGATATATACTGGAAGGAAGCAATTCATACTACTATCTACACTTTAAATTGGGTTTAGTTAAGGGTGAATAGGAGAATGACCCCTTATGAGTTATGGAATGAATGGAAACCATCATTCAAACACTTCATAGTGTTTGGAAGTAAGTGCTTCATCAAGAAATATGTTGATAGTTTGGGAAGTTTTGATTCTTGGAATGATGAAGGAATTTCTTGGGATACTCAACCAATAGTAAGGCCTACAAATGCTGCAACAAGAGATTGAGAAGAGTGGTTGAGAGTGTACATGTGAGAATAGATGAAGACTCATACAGAGGACAATCTACACCTGCAACCTACATTGATGAATCAGATTTGGAATATGAAGAACAATTTGATAATGGACCGGTAGAAGATGTACCAAACAAGATTCCCAACCGGTACGTGCAAAAGAATCATCCAGAAGAACAGATCATAGGAGATAGGAATGAAGGTGTACAGACCAGAAGGAGATTAGCCCGGGAAGGAGAATTGGTAAATTTCTATCTCATGACTAAAGTAGAGCCCAAATTTTTTGATGATGCTAGAAAAAGTGAGAAGTGGGTAGAGGCCATGGATGAAGAACTGAGACAAACTGAGAAAAATCAGACTTGGGAACTTGTTCCTAGACCAGCACACTAGAATGTCATAGGTACCAAATGGGTCTACCGAAACAAGATGAATGAAGAAGGTAAGATAGTTTGACATAAAGCAAGGTTAGTTTGCAAATGGTATGCTCAAGTGGAAGGTATTGATTTTGAAGAAACCTTTGCACCGATTGCTAGGTTAGAGGCAATAAGATTGTTTTTAGTTTTCTCATCCTATAAGGGATATAAAGTATATTAGATGGATGTGAAATATTCTTTTCTCAGTGGAAATATTGAATAAGAGGTGTATATGGAACAACTGGAAGGGTACTTGTTGCATGAAGATGAGAGTTTTGTGTGTCTGTTGAAGAAAGCCTTGTACGGTTTCAAGCAGGATCCCAGAGCATGGTATTCCCGGTTAGATAAATACTTGAAGGAGCAAGGATTCCGGAAAGGAAATGCAGACAAAAACTTGTATGTAAAGGTAAATGGAGATCACATGATTATGGTAGTGGTATAGATGGATGATATTATCTTTGGTGGAGACAAGGACATCATGTGTGAAAAATTTGCAGATCAGATGAAGAAAGTGTTTGAGATGTCCATGCTAGGTGAATTGTCTTATTTTTTTGGTTTGTAGATTTCATAGAAGGAGAAAGGAATTTTCATCTCCCAAACCAAGTATGTGAATGACATGCTAAAGAAATTTCAAATGGAGGACAACAAACTGGTAAGTACTCCCATGGTTACCGGTTGTAAGTTGAGCAAACTAGATGAATCAACAAAAGTTGACAAAACACTGTATAGGTCTATGATCAGTAGTCTATTGTATTTAACATCTAGATCGGATATAGTACAAGCTATTTACATGGTAGAAAGATTCTAAGCTGCTCCTAAATAGTCTCACTTAAATGTAGTCAAAAGAATCTTCAAGTATCTGCAAGGAATTATCAACTATGGTCTGTGGTATCCAAAGAGAAGAGATTTCTCTTTGCAGGCTTATACTAATGCAGATTGGGTAGGAAATATTGATGACCAGAAAAGTACAAGTGGAGGTGCTTTCTACATAGGAGACTGGTTAGTATCATGGCACAACAAGAAGCAAGATTCAGTGTCATTATCTACTGTTGAGGTTGAGTATATAGCAGCTACTACATGTTGACAAGTTTTATGGATGAAGAAGACACTGAAAGACATACAGGTGGAGATACCAAAACTTATTCCAATCCGGTGTGATAACTCAAGTGCAATAAACATCTCCAAGAATCCAGTCATGCACTCAAGAAGAAAACACATTGCAATCAAGTATCACTTCTTGAGGGAGAAGGTAGCAAACAAGGAGGTCATATTAGAATATGTTCCAACTGATGAGTAGATTGCTGACATATTTACCAAGCCACTTCCTTTGGGCCCATTTGAGTATTTAAGAAAAAAAATGGGAGTTGTCTCACCATCTGGTAGCGCTTGAATGCATAAGAGGATGCATGATTCAGGGGGAGTCAACCTTTGCCACTATTTTATGACTCTTGAATCATGAAGCATGGACATAGAGGGAGAGTGTGTCTTAACTAGATACCATCTAGGGAGAAATTATTGGTGTCAGACTAAGGTTCACCTTGCCATTGCTATCAAAGGGGGAGAGAAACTAGAAAAGAAGATGTTGACATCAATGCCAAAGGAGGAAATTGTAGGCATTGAGTTGTCATTGATGTCAACTAGTATTATAGGAAGGCTATCGGTAGAGATATGTCAGCTGGTATGAAGGAGAGTGTACTGGTATGGGGAAAGACAATTAAGGTATTGAGAAGATTAACATGAAGAATTATCAAACTAGTATGGTGGAAGACAAGTAGTTATTTAGACTATCAGTGACATCATCGGTATGAGGTAAGATGCATGTGTGTGTTGTCATGTTGAGTGATAACCGATAGAGTTTAAACCAATCTTGAGTTTGGCTACCTATTTATGATGAAGAGGAAGAATGTTAAAGTAATCAGAAATCACTAGAGGTGAAGATGTACTACTGGTGAAGTGTGAACTACCGGTTAGTAGGAGGAGAAGGTCTCACTAGTAAAGGCATGTATCGGTATGAGTTTGTTGAATTTTCAAGTATGAATCAACTGTGTGTCAGTGAGCTAAGTGATTGACCATTGTGATGCCATGTGGAGATGAGGTGGCAAACATGCAGAGGTTAGTGAAGCGCCCATCGACATGGTTGTTGAAACAACTAGTTGACATTAATGAAACAACCAAAAATAACAGGATTGTAACTGACTGTTGCAGCTCAAGGAAGAAAGAATAATAGAGGAAGATCAAGGAGTAGTTGGTGCCTGGATCAAAACAAAGAAATCAGATTGCAAGAAGATCTCGAGAAGGAAACAACTAAGCTTTTTAAGAGCTGACAAATTTCAAGGTAGAAAATCATGTACGAGAATGCTATTTTTAGCAAGCATGCATTGGATAATGGAAAACATGTACAGATGCATCTCTAGAGTACAGGTCATCGATCCAAGACAGACTGGATCAGATCTCATATAGATTGTGTTGGGTAAAGGAAACCCTAACCACTCTGAGTTTGAATTGTTTCTTGGTGGGAAAGCTCAAGTTTAAATATGATGACTTGAGACTATTGTAGTTGCTGCTGCAGTAAGAAGACAAGTGTGAAATTTTTGTTTGAGAGCCAAAGAGAAAAACACTTGAAGTGTGTATGAGCGAAACATATATCTACAAGGAGAAGTAGAGGAAACCAATATAAGGAACAATCGGTGGAGAGTGTTGGCATTATAAACTCTAATGAGAATTGAAGGTGTTGTCATTGATGGCAACCTTGTGGAAACCTTTAGGCAACCTTGTGAAATTCATCAAGTAAACCACTGGCAAGCACCAACACTGATAGGCACTTCACTGGTAGCAACAACAATGTATACTGATACCCCAGCTGGCAGGAACAAACTTTTATTTATTGCATTTAATTGTAAATATCTTTTTTAAAGCCGACATGGCATATTGTAATAGACTCATATATCTATGAGATCTTGTAAATCATTTTGATATGGAAGAATAAGAGAGAAGATAGGTAGAAGGAATGAGAAAATATTAAGGTAGATTTTGTACAAGGTTATGGTTATAGTATGAGCTTAAACTGGTACTGAACCTGGCATAGAAAATGTGGAATCGTAGTAGTACATTGTATTGGATTCTCATAATCCATTTTGTAAGTCAGTGAGACTTCCATTTTGTAGATTGAGCAGTGAGCTCTAGGCAGTTGGCCTTCCTGCATGTGCAGGCACCACATTGTAAGTAATATCCATTCATTGGCCATTGAGTGAATATTGTGGGTCACAAATCCCACCGAGGTTTTTCCCACACCAAGTTTCCTCATTAAACATCTTGTGTTATGGTGTGTTTTCTATGTTGTCTTTATTGTTCTTATTGACTTCATTAACTCTTATCTACCGATACACTATTTTGGAATACAAAAAAATTAATAAGGTCAAATATTTTGTTAACCGGTTATATGTTGATTCACCCCCCCCCCCTCTCAGTATATTTGGGACTGTCTTTAATCCTAACAATTGGTATCAGAACCTAGTCCTCTATTTTCAAAAGTCTAATAGTTTGAGGAAGATTCAAACACTAGTACAGATAGAGAACTTAAGAAAACAATTAGAAGGAGCTCTTATGGACTATGATGTAGAGAAGTTGAAGAATATCAAACTTGAAGATGATCTGAGAATTGCACAGGAATTCATTCAAGGACTTCAGGAGAATATTACTATTTCTAGAAATAAAAGAAAAGAACTTCATGAGAAGATGCAAAGTGATGATGATGATAAGGAAACTCTTAATGATCTTATGAACAAATTGAGGCAAGAAAACAGTACTATTCGAAATGAAATGCAAGACATGACTATGAGATTTTGCAAATACATTGAAGACAGAAAGAAGAATGAAGATGACTTGACTAGGAGACTCAATGATGCTGGAAATGAAAATTTAAGACTCAGACATGAAAATGATATGTTGAAGACATATTTGATTCACATGCAACATGATAAAATTGAACTTATGAGACAAAAGGAAATTCTAGAAAATGAGTTGACTACTACAAATCAACATAAAGAGAAATTCAAGAAAAGTTCAGAAGAACTTGATAATATGCTGAAAAGTTAGAAACCTAATGGAGATACTAATGGACTTGGATTTGAAGTTGGAGAAAGTTCTGGTACTTCAAACAATCATGATCATAGTAATCTGGTATGACAACCTAATGCTTACAAATTTAATGGGAAATACTTTAACTGTAACAAGTATGGTCATAGAGAAAATCAGTGTAGATCTAGAAACTATCATAACACTAATGCACCCACCGGTCAATGTTCCAAATGCAACAAAATTGGTCATAATTTAGAAAACTATAGAATGAATGTGAGATGTTATGTTTGTGGAAGATTTGGGCACTTATCTAATTAATACTGAACACAAACCGACATAGGTTATGGAAAGGCTATTCAAAAGAACAATGTGACTTGTTATGCTTGTAACAAGATTTGACATATTGCAAAATTTTGTAGAAGTAAGACTTCACCAGCAAATAATAAAGGACCCAATTTGAAAGGCAAAGAGAAGGTAGATGACATAAAGCAAGAATTTTTAAAACAGTGGATTAGAAAGAGAGATCAAAATGTTGATGAAACTATTCCTTCACTGATAGAACAGAGTATTAATCCACCGGTAGAAGATTCTTCATCCAATTGAAAACTAACCCTTTGGGGGTATTGCAACAAGTTGAATATCATGCATGTTAACCTCAATTTATGGTGAGAAGATGGATTTCTTCTCTATCGGCAGATGTGTTAAGTTTCACTTAACCGGCAAGCATTTAATGCGGTTGTTGGAAGAAAAGACATTATAAATCATCGATTTTCCCTCATTTTTGATTCACAGAGCATTCAAACTTTCAAAGAGCGTGAAATCTGAGCAAAGGCATCCAAGGCGAAGAAGTGAAGCGATTTCTTTCAAGCACTCAAACCATTATCAAGTAGCTTAAGGTATTTTTCAATGGCTTCCTCCTCTGCTCCAGAATTTATTGCAAACCCTACTATTGTGGAAGTTGTGAAATGCCCTAGGCCCATTTTCAAGATTATCTATGAAATAACTAAGCAAGATGATTCCATAGGTGCATTTTCAAAAATTCCTAAAGGTGTTGCTTATGCTGAAGACCCTAGAATTTATATTCACTGCAATATTAAGGAATTAGGTTTTGAGGAAGTATTGAAGATGTTTAAAACTATTATCTGTGATGAAAATGGCAATATCAAACCCAAACACAAGGTAATTGAATCTTTAGGTTTTGTGGAAATCTTGGACATCCCTGAATCTCCTAAGGAGATAGTGAGAATTGTCCTTAGCAGGGTACATGGAGATTTTTTTTGGCTAGATTCAGTTTGCAAACTCACTAAAGAAGCAATTAGGGTAGTGAAAGGTTTACTCTCCACCTATAGTAGGCCAGATAAGACTAAGAAGGTACCTAACAACACAGTCATGACCTTAATAGGAGCAACATCTGATAGTAGATCCCTGAGAGTAAATGATATCAAGGATATAAATGTCAGATTCATAAGCATGATCTTAGGCTGCAAAACCACACATGCAAAATGACTCAATTCAGTTTCTAGTCTTTGCATTAAAAGTGCTTATGATATGGTGAATAATGATGCAAACATAGATGAATGTGAGTGGCTAAAAGATGAATTAATAGACAACCTAAATAAGATAAAAGGAGATAAGAAAGGGACATTTCGTTTTGGCAATATTTTGGTATGTCTTATGTTATATTTCACAAAAGAAGTTCTCAGTATTGGAAAGAAAGATTTTGGATATGAC
Source organism: Cryptomeria japonica (assembly GCF_030272615.1). Lineage (NCBI taxonomy): Eukaryota > Viridiplantae > Streptophyta > Pinopsida > Cupressales > Cupressaceae > Cryptomeria > Cryptomeria japonica. Next base: position 590,766,190 of record NC_081407.1, read on the forward strand.
ATACCGGTAGGCAAATAGTTGCAAGAAGCCTTCACCGACATGGGAACTGATAAGGAAAATAATATAACTGAGTATTTCAAGACCTTCCAAGCAAAAATGAAAACCAGGGAGAGACTACCATAGAGTGTAGTAGACAAGTACAACAAAGAAATATGTTTTGTGATTAAAAAGGATGAAATATGGATGAAAGCAGTTCTTCCTAGAACTGTATGGGTAACTAAAATGGGGTATGAGGCAGATGTAAATATTATTGAAACTTATGCTAAAGCCCTATTAGAAGCACCTATAGAACCCACAGAAAAGGTTTTTGGTAATGCAGAAACAATTGAAAGTGGTGTATAGACATTGAAACAAAGAAAGAAAAGAGAAAAGTACATAAGAAGTGCAACAAAACAAGTTAGGGAAATAAAAGAAAACATCATGAATATAACTGGAATAAAGGAAAGTGAACTAGAAGGATTACAACCAGAGGCACATATCTCACCAGTTGGTACATCATCTAAAAGTGAAATACCTGCTGAGTTTAAGAGAGTTGATAGAAAGAGAAAGCCCTCACCGGTACCCTCTCCTTCACCCAAGAAAACAAAAAAGAAGCAACGGGTAGTAAGACCACCAGAAAAGAAGTTGACCCCAAAGAGGAAACAAAAATAGGTTATACCACCTCTGGATAACTTATTGAGTGAAATCACTGATGACAATAATTTATCAAATGTGAGCAAACTGTATAATACATTCTCTGCTTTTGAGAAGGAAAGTATTGAGAATAGCATAATTCTACATCTAGACATTTATAAGAAAGTGTTAATAGAAGTTGTAGATGATCTGTCAAATGAATTTTATAGAAGATTATATGCTAAGAGGATTTCAGTTATGGAACTAGACAAGAAACTTAAAATTGAAAAAATTCTAGTGGTACATCTAGTTGGCTCTAAAGAAGAGATTGATGAACTAATTAGTGAAGCTAACAGATCAGTTTTTGTAAGTGGTCACCGACATGTGAGCCTAATGGCTAGAAGAGTCAATGAAATTATAGAGGAAACAACAGATAAATGGGATATCTTTTTTGTAGAGAAGGAAAAATGGGAAGAGTTGAACAGATCCAAGAAAACTTTCAAGGTTTATCAAAAGGACAAAGACAAAGGAAAAGGTAAAGTTGGTGGAATACCCAACATAAAAATAACTAACAACCTACCGCCACCTTTGATTACTACACTAGTAAATACTAAGGACATACCAACTACTAAAAATATTGACACAACACATGAGGACACTAACCCTGAGACAAAATTTTTATACACCATGAATATTAATACTCAGGAAGTGAACATTGTGGTAGACAAGGATAGCACTAAGGTGAAAAATGATATTACTAACACTGGAAATACTGAGCAACCAACAAAAAATATTGAGGTTGAAATAAAAATAGAGAAAGCAGAGAAAACAGAGCATTCAGTGGAACCTTTGGGCAGTGGAACAAATACTAGAAGTATTGATGCTGGCACTGGAAAACCTATAAGGACAGTGACAGAGATACCGATAGCAAATAACACTGAGAAAAAAATAGAGAAACCAATAGATACATAGGTACACATTGAGGTAGTGCAACCGGAAATCACTATGAAACCCAAACCATTGCTAGTAGAAATACAAACTTAGATCCACCAAAGGTTGATTCAAGCAAATTGGTTGCTAATACTACTAGCACTGAGATAGTAAAGGTAGTTGGTCAAACATCAGGTACTTCATTGAGTGAATTTAGACCTACAAATGTGACAGAGGTACTTCTGGACTCAATAAAGAAGATAACTGACTGTAATGCATTGGCCTACAAGGCAATTGATGATACCATACCTATTCTTAAAATAATTGCACCTAAATGTAATTTAGATAATGTAAAGGGTTCTTTAAGTCACTTAGACACATTGTCTAAATTCATTGCTGAAAATGTACTAACAGTTGATCAAATAAATGAGGAAACATTCAAAGAGAAAATGGAAAAGGAAAAAGAAAAATTCTTTGAGGAAACAATAAAGAAGTGCACGAAACATATTAACACACTTTTACCAGCATTGAATACAACAATTTTGGAGTACAAGGAATTGTACAGGGATACATGCAAGCCACATCGATTAACACGGGACATTGAAAAGGAAATTAGTAGAGTACAAAAGGTGATAGATGATATAGTTGATAATATCATTGGTTCATCCAAACCTATATCAGTTATTGAGAAAGAGATAATAGGATTTGAGGAAAGATTGGAGAAATTAGAAAAAGAAAAAGCAAGGATCAAGGCAAATGCCAGAGAGCTTAATCATAAACTCAGTCCTAAATTAAACAACCTCATCTCTCTGAGAAATGAGATATCTAAGGCATTAATTCAAGGGGAAAGGTCACCAGAGGAGCATATGCATCATCTCACCTGTACAATCCAAAGAATTGAGGAAACCATGATGGACAGTAATAGATTCATACAGAGCTTAAAATTGGTTTTGGCTGACATATTCTAGATTGTAACCAACAGGTTACAAACTTCAAGGTGAGATTTTTCACTCATTTGACAATTTTTGACAACCTTTGTCATTGATGTCAAAGGGGGAGTAGTGAACAAAGAAAAATGGCTAATCAGAAGAGATCATCTATGCAGGGGAGCACACATTTTTGGTAAATTTTTGGGCTTCACTTTTTGGAACAGATTTTGGATTTTTCTCATGAGTGTTGCCATCAATGCCAAAGGGGGAGATTGTTGGCATTATACACTAATGAGAATTGAAGGTGTTGTCATTGATGGTAACCTTGTGGAAACCTTCAGGCAACCTTGTGGCATTCATCAGGTAAACCACCAATAGGCACCGGCATTGGCAAGCACTTCACCGGCACCTGCAAGCACTTCACCGACAATGGCAACAATGTATATCGGCATCCTCGACACCCCAGATGATAGGAACAAACTTTTATTTATTGCATTTAATTGTAAATATCTTTTGTAAAGCCGACATGGCATATTGTAATAGACTCGTATATGTATGAGATCTTCTAAATCATTTTGATATGGAAGAATAAGAGAGAAGATAGGTAGAAGGAATGAGTGAATCTTAAGGCAGATTTTGTATAAGGTTATGGTTATAGTATGAGCTTAAAATGGTACTAAACCTTGCATATCAGATGCTGAATTGTAGTAGTACATTGTATTGGATTCTTATAATCCATTTTGTAAGTCAATGAGACTTCCATTTTGTAAATTGAGTAGTGAGCTCTAGACAGTTGGCCTTCCTGCATGTGCAGGCACCACATTGTAAGTAATATCCATTCTTTGGCCAGTGAGTGAATATTGTGGGTCACAAATCCCACCAAGGTTTTTCCCACACCGGGTTTCATCATTAAACATCTTGTGTTATGGTGTGTTTTCTATGATGTCTTTATTGTTCTTATTTACTGCATTAACTCTTATCTATCGGTACACTATTTTGGAATACAAAATACTTAATAAGGTCAAATATTTTGTTAACCGGTTATATATTGATTTACCCTCCCCCCCCTCACAGTATATTTGGGACTATCTTTAATCCTAACATAGAGTGCACTGAATATAGAGGTGACAAACCGACAAAAGGAGAGTTTGATTAAGAGTTATTGATTGAGAGTTGAGAGGAGGAAGACATTGTGAGAGAGGATTGAGAAAGGTGATTAGCAAAGTCAAGTTGTAGAGTGGGTGGCAAGAATACAGACTGATAAGGGTGAAACCGGCAGAGGAGAATATTGTAAGGTTGTAAAACTTCATTTACAACAAGGATTTTATTTGTATATCTGAGATTCATATTATTTTCACTAAGTTGTAGCTTAGTGCAAGGGTTGTAGCTCCTTTAGGTTGCAGCCTATAAATTGTGCAGGGGTTGGTGCTCCTTTGATTTGGTGCTCATAAATCAGGGGTTTGTTCTCCTTGGGTTAGTGCCCTAAATATTGTAATCAAAGTTTCATTGTGAGGCTGGATTGGAGCAGAAGATCTCCAACAACTTTTCTCATCGAGGTTTTTCCCACATTGGGTTTTCCTTGTATATATATGGTGTTGTGTGATGTTAATGTTGTAGCTAGTCCTTTCACACACTCTTTTTGCATTGTTTAAGTTACTAGTTAGCATTCAACTTGTCCTCTAATTTACCGATATCTCTCTGTTAAAGGAGAATAGTTTAAATCACTGATTCACCCCCCTCTCAATGATCCATTGTGTCCAACAATTGACAGTAAGTTCAGTTAGTGCTCTTGAAGTTTGGTATAATGATAATGATAATTCTATTAATTTGAGTTGTTGTGGATGTTGTCGTGATGATTCATGATTCTTGTGGATGTTTTTGGATCTTGTGTTGTTTGTGTTGGTGGTTCAAATTTATTGGTGAGTGTTTTATTGATTATTTTCTTTGGTCTGGTGGTATTCTTCATATTCCTGGCCGACATGATGCTTGTAGCATGTTGCGAATGTTTGATGCTTAATTCTTGGAGGTGTTTCATATTTGAGGCATGTGATTTACATCCATACTATGTCTTAGCGAACATTGTCTTTTTCTGCATTTGATTTTGTAGCGTGTGTGATTATATTTTTGTAATTAGGTGACGTGTGTTGAGCCGACTTTGGTAAGATCGATGCCATGTATAAATAAATATAATATCATTTTAATTGAGTGAATTGATAAGTGTATGGATGAGAATAAGATGTATATGAGAGAATAATGCATACATCTTTTAGAGGCAGAGAATAAGTGGAAGAAGTTGTTTATGTGCTTAATCGAAACTGTAACTAGGCATTAGGAGATGTTATTTCTTTAGTTCATGATCTTCCAGATGTAATCTGAATATATTTGTAAGACAATGAGTCTTCCTTGGGTTATAGCCCTTTGTTGTTTTTGAGCAGTAAGCTCTAGGCAGTGTGCCTGAATGCATGTGCATTCCCATTGTAATATTTCATATAATTTTAACAAAGTATCATCATATTGTGGTTAGGTTCCCATCGTGGTTTTTCCCTTGACTAGGTTTTCTGCGTAAAAAATATTGGTGGTATGTGTGTTCTTGATGTATTGTTGATTCATGCTTTCATGCTTAATAATTAGATCAAATATTAAGTTTAATTTGTGTAAGTTTGTGATTCAACTGATTCATCCCCCCCCCCTCTTAGTTGTCTGCCCGAAATCAGTCCTATTTCATCAATTGGTATCAAAGCAGGTTACTCCAGAGAAGCTTAACTGCTTGAGGTGATATGAGATGGTGTCTTACAAGAAGGATAGTCTGAGATTTGATGGAACAAATTACTCTCTTTGGAATAGTTGCATGGAATGTCATATCAAATGCACAAGTGCAGCTTACTGGACTATTACAAAGAACAAGTACACTATTCCTACAAATGGAGCTTCAACTTTGGATGAGATTAAGGAAGATGAATGTAATATTAGAGATAAGGAAGCATTGTTGAGTGCCTTGATAGAATCTGAAATGATAAATGTTATGGAATTGCATACTACTCATGAGATTTGGAAGAAGTTGGAAACCCTGTATGAAGGAGACAATAATGTGAAGATTGCTAAGTTATTGAGCTTGAAAGGAAAGTATCAAATGTTGAGGATAGGATAATATGAGAACACTACTTATTTTATGAAGAAGGTGAATGAACTTTTTGTGCAATATCAGATGTACTGGTGAAAAGTTGGAAGAATCAGAGATTGTTGGTAAAGTGCTTAGATCCTTACATGTGTCCTACAAACATAAAGTTGCTTCTATTGAGGAGATTTAGATCATGATAGATGTGACTAGAGACATGTTGATTGGAAAGTTATAATTCTTTGAATTAAGTGAGTTTGGTGACTCCCTTCCTAAGGTAGAATTTGCATTCAAATCCACTATTTCTAGAAAGGACAAGCAAAGATATGATCTAGGTGAGAGTTTATCAAGGAGGATATTAAGATATGGAAAAGAGATGAAGCATATTGAAGAAGAAGAGTGAGAGATTGAGGAGATTGAAGCATCGATTGCCAGAAGATAACCTAAAGGAGCCAGTAAGTATGAAGGAAATTTGCAACTTAAATTTTTTTTATCCAATAAGATAAGACATTTTGCCTCAAGATGTCTAGAAAGAGTTGTTCGAAAAAATTACAAGCCTAAATTTTAGAAGAGATGTTATTATGTTGCTGATGAAGGTGTGACATATGATGAATTTGATAAAGGAGATTCAAGTGATAATGAATGGGTGTTGATTTCTATCAAGGAAGATGATCCAATACCTACTAAATCTACTAGCTACATGAATGTGGAAAGATCTTTGGTTGCATGGGTTGAAGAAAAAGATGAATGTGTGATAGACAGTGGATACTCTCATCATATGATAGGTCATAAGAAAAAAATTTTGACCTTGAAAAAGTATGATGGTGGTGTTTTAATATTTAATTAGAGATGATAAAGCTAGTATAATCCATGGTAGAGGTTCTATTTCTCTTGATGGTAAGCACAATACTAATGATGTCTTGTATGTAGAAGGCCTAAAGCATAATATTTTGAGTGTTGGACACTTGGTTGACAAGGGTTATGATCTTTGGTTCAAAAATGGAAAGTGTAAAATTTTGGGTAGTTCCATAATTGAGATTGCATCAGGTATAAAGACTAAGGGTAATGCCTTTTAGTTGAATAGCTCTGGTAAAAGATGTTTGATTCCTCAAATTAATGAAAGTTGGATGTGGCATAGGAGGATGTGTCATGTGAATTTTGATAATAGTTTTAAGATAAGTTCTACTCAAGATGTGAGAGATCTTCTTAAGGTTATGAAACCCGCTAACCCTATGTGCAAGGAATGCCAGGTAGGGAAACAAACTAGAATATATTTCAAGAGTAAGAAGTATTTTTCTAATGGATTATTAGATCTTTGTGTATACCGATTTTTGTGGACCTTCTAGAGTTAGAAGATTGCAAGGAGACAAATATTTGATGTTGTTGATTGATGATTATTCAAGGATGATGTGGGTTACTTTCTTAAGAGAGAATTATGAATCTTTAGAGAAGTTCAATATTTTCAAAGCTATGGTTGAGACTGAGACAAGTTTCAAGTTGAAATGTTTGAGATATGACAGAGGTGGAGAATTCATTTCCAGCAAGTTTAATGCATTATGTGAAGAGCATGGGATAAGAAGACAATTATCTTCTCTGAGAGCCCCTTAGCAAAATAGAGTCATAGAAAGGAAGAATAGAATAATTCAATAAGTTGATAGGACCATGATGTTGCAAGGAAATGTTCCACATGTTTATTGGAGAGAAGGTGTGAGTAATACTATGTACACTCTTAACCGAGTGCATATTAAAGGTGATACCGATAAGACTCCTTATGAATTATGGTTTGGTCATGTTCCTATTGTTAAATATTTCAAAAAACTTGGAATTAAATGCTATATTAGAAGAGATGAAGATTTAGGGAAGTTTGGTGCTAGATGTGATGAAGGAATATTTCTTGGTTATTCTAACAAAAGCAAGGCCTACCGATGTTATAACAAGAGGCTGAGAAAGATAATTGAGATAGACAATGTCAGAGTTGATGAAAGAAATGAGAGACAAACTAGATCTTGAGAATATAATTCATATGATCAGAGTGACGGTGAAAATAAAGGAAACCAATCGTAGACCCTGAATCAAGTTCAAATTGTTCCTGATCAGAGTGACAGTGCAAATAAAGGAAACCAACTGTAGACCCTGAATCAAGTTCAAATTGTTCCAGTGAATCCAAAGAATCAAGGTGAGGGAACTAGTGCAAGTGCACAAGAAAGAGATGAAGATTTAGAAAATCAGGAAAATCCTAAGACTCTCAGGCATGTAAGATTGAATCTCTCAAAAAATCAGATCATAGGAGATAGAAATAAATATGTTCAAACTAGGAGAAGAATTGCAGAAGATTAGATTGAATATTGTTTGATTTCTAAGATTGAACCTAAGGATATGAATGAAGCTTGCAAAGATGAGCATTGGGTTAAAGCGATGGAAGAAAAAATGAATTAGATTGAAAAGAACAATACATGGATTCTTGTTCCTAGACCTAAGGACAAAAATGTAATTGGAACTAAATGGGTCTTTTGGAATAAATTGAATGGGCCAAATGAAGTTGTTAGGAAAAAAGCTAGACTTGTTTGTAAAGGATATTCTCATAAGGAAGGAATTGATTTTTGAGGAGACTTTTTCTCCAATGGCTAGGATTGAAGATGTGAGATTATTTATTGCTTATGTTGCTTACAAAGATTTAAAGGTTTATCAAATGGATGTCAACAATTCTAAATGGCAAATTGGAAGAAAAAGTGTAGATAGAGCAACCAGATGGATTTCAGTTGATAGATCAAAGAGATATGGTGTGTCAGTTGAAGAAAGAATTGTATGGATTGAAGCAAGCACCAAGATCTTGGTATGCCACATTGGACAAGTATCTACTAAAGCTTGGATTTAACAAAGGTTCTAATGATAGTAATATGTATTTCAAGGTTGGTCATGAAAATATTTTGATTATTGAAGTTTTTCTTGATGATTATTTTTGGAGGAAGTGATAGATTGTGAAAAGAATTTGCTGATGAGATGCAAAATGAGTTTGAGATATCTATGATTGGAGAGATGAAATTATTTTTGGGATTGCAAATTACACAGTTAGAAAAAGGGATCTTTATATCATAGTCAAAGTATGTGATGGAATTGTTGAAGAATCTTGGTTTAGAGGATACAAGGCTAGTTGGGACTCTTATGGTAGCTGAATGTAAATTGACTAAGGATGATGATTCCCCTAAAGAAAATTAGACTAGATACAAATCTATCATGGTGAATTGTTATATTTGACTCAGAATAGACTGGATATCATGAATGTTGTTTCTCTTATTGTTGTTGTTAAAATAATTTTTAGATATCTAAAAGGAACTGTTGATTTTAGATTATGGTACCCTAGGGATGGTGATTTTACTTTGAGTTCTTTTACTAATGTTGATTGGGCAGGAGATGTTGATGACTAGAAGAGGTCTAGTGGTGGTGTATTTTTCCTGGGAAAGAGATTAGTTTCATGGTTGAGTAAGAAGCAGAATTCAATTTCTTTCTCTACTACATGATAGTTCTGATACTTAATATAAGTACATATCTAATAGCCAACAAGATGAGAGGGGGGGGGGGTGAATCATACAAACTTAATCATTAATGAAAATATCAGATCCAACCTCGGTAACATATATCAGTCATAGAATAAAAAACTGTCAAACATGCAAACTCAAAAGCATATGAACAATATAACCTCATAACACCAGATTTAACGTGGAAACCCAAATAGGGAAAAACCACACTGGGATTTTGGACCCACTAAAAAATATACTCTTATAGAGTATGCTCGGTTAAAAGCCAATCCTGTTAAAGATTACAAAACACATTGCTAGATGTGACCTGGTTAAGGGATTTCCCTCAGATCTATTAGGATCTTCACTTTGTTAGAAGTGACCTTGTCAAAGGATTTCAAACACTCATTTAGAATGTCACCTTGTTAGAGGATTTACTTATAAGACTATTAAGTCCACTCAGTTAAGAGATTTCATGTTACTTTCACAAGCTAACAGTAATACAATCTATCTGCAACTTTACATCTAAAATGCTAAAGCAGATTCTTATTTGTTCAACACAATCTAGACATAGAACTATTCTTGTCTATCTGTTGGGCATCAATACTCTGTTATTCCAATAGGTCTTCAAGCTTCTATGCTCAGTGATCACTATGTAGCATCCCTGTGCATACACTTGCCCACATACATTGTTTATCAGTAGTTTCCTATTTATAAACAATCATCTAACCGCTTAATCTTCTTGATCACATTTCCCATGATCAATCATAGTCATCAGATCTTCAATCTTGTCCAGGTTCATTGTATCTTATGATCTGAAACACATTTTGCCCCACCTTGGAACTTGCACAATCATCTTGGAACTTGTGTTAGGGTAATGCGGTTCAATCTGAGCTGTAGATCTTCTTGCCGACTTTCTATTGCCTTAGATTTGTTAACAAACTTCTTCCACGGCTTGCCAATCATTGATCCACTCCAGCTCATCAGCTTCTTTCATTAAATATCACATGTAACCATTTAATGCATTCTATTATAGCTCGGTTACAACTCGATGAATACTAAACTTTACTTGGTAGACATTCTGCCTTCATTAACCGACTGCAATAACCTTAGGGTTTACCGACTAGGTTCCTTACCTTTAACATAGTGTAGTATTAGCCTTTACATTTGACAACATATGTATGATGTTAAAACAATATAAAACATCAAGATCTCATCATTGTCTGACTCAGTAGAGTTGCCCATTGAATAACTTATCCCTTTATTCATCATATTCTTTCCTATGTCTTTACCAACTTCTTTATAATCTTCATATCATATTTCTTAGCATATGGCAACATCATACTGAATTAGAAAATCAATTTCTTGACATCAATGACAAAATAATAATATCAAGACAGTAAAACATCTTTAATCAGTTATGTCCATAATCATCAACAACCTTCTCAATATCCTTGTTATATTGCCAACAATCTCCCCCTTTGGCATTGATGGCAAAACCAATTGATTTGACCGTTAAGAATTTGGATTGTTGTGATTCTGAAATGCTAAAATGCTCTCCCCCATACATCAAACTTCTCTTCTGGTTTTCTCTCAATCTTCTCAGGTCTTCTCCTCTTGGTAGTCTTCTCCTCCTTGGATAGGTCTTCTCCCCCTTGTAGTCTTCTCCCCCTTTGACAACAATGCCAAAAAAAAAGAACTAAAACATAAGTTGTTTCTGTAAGAAATTATTTCCTGCTAATGTGTATCAACTGAGTCTTGGTCAGAGCATTTGTTTACAATTCTTGTTCCCTATATCATTGTCTCTATTATCCCAATATTGTTCCAGTACACTTTCAGAAAAGCATTCTTAAAGTGTATCACTTTAGCATCAACTCCCTAAAAGATATTCAATAGATTCATCGAAGTGATGCTTTCACCGAACTCAATCAGTGAGGAAGAGATAGGGGTAGGACCCCTAACTTACTTCTGATATATTCAAAAGTGTCCTTTGGTAGTGGCTTGGTGAAGATATCAGCTATTTGTTCCTTTGTGTTAACATATTCCAACACCACTTTCTTTTCATGAGCTTCTTCTCTAAGATAATGATATTTGATAGATATGTGTTTTGTCTTAGAGTGCATAATAGGGTTCTTTGAAATATTAATGGCACTAGTATTGTCACAGAATATAGTTACTAGCTTGGTAAATTTCTCATTTATACCTTCCAACAATTGTTTGATCCATGCAATGTTGGTACAATTCAGTGTTACATCAACATATTTAGCTTTAGTTGTTGACTGAGAAACACATCCTTGTTTCTTGCTAAGCCAACTCACTAGTCTTTCTCCTAAGAAGAAAGCTCCTCCACTTGTGCTTTTCCTATCATCAATGTTGCCTGCCCAATCAACATCAGTATAGACTTTCAAATCAAAATCATTTCCTTTCTGATATGCTAAGCCATAATCTTCAATGCCTTTCAAGTATCTGAAAATTCTTTTGATTGTTGTCATGTGTATTTCCTTAGGATCTACAGAGAATCTTGCAACAATACCTACTGCATGTGCTATATCAGACTTGCTGTGAATAACATATTGTAGTTTTCCAATCATGGATCGGTAGAGTGTCTCATCAACAGATGCAGATTCATCATTCTTTGATATTTTGCAGTTTGTAGTCATAGAAGTACTTACTGGCTTAGAATCCTCCATTCCAAATTTCTTCAAGATTTCCTTTATGTATTTGGATTGAGTAATGAAAATTTCATTTTTCATTTGCAGTATCTGTAAGCCTATAAAATACTTTATCTCACCGATTAATGAAATCTCAAATTCTTTACTCATTTCATTACCAAAGTTCTTGCATAAAGACTCATTTCCACAAAATATAATATCATCAACAAATATGGCTGAGATTAGTATTCCATTTTCATCATTCTTCATGTACATGTTGTTGTTCTCACTTGTCCTTATAAAACCAATCTTAATCAAATAAGAGTGTAGTCTCTCATACCATGCTCTAGGTGCTTGTTTCAGACCATATAAAGCTTTGTTCAATTTACATACCTAATCTTTATTATTGTCTTCAACAAATCCTTCAGTTTGTTCAATGAAAACTTCTTCTTCTAATATTCCATTTAGAAATGTAGATTTGACATTCATTTGATATACCTTGAAGTTTTTGTAAGCAGCATATGCCAACAATGTTCTAACTCCTTCAAGTCTAGCAACAGGTTGAAAAGCCTCACCATAATCAATTCCTTCTTCTTGGGCATAACCTTTGCAAACCAATCTTTCTTTGTTCCGAATGACCTCTCCTTTCTCATTTATCTTGTTTCTAAAGACCCACTTTGTATCAATTACATTTTTGTCCTTAGGTCTTGGGACTAGTGTCCATGTGTCATTCTTCTTGATTTGATCAATCTCTTCAATCATAGCATTTATCCAATCTTCACTATTGAATGCCTCTTTTACTATTCTTGGTTCAAATTTAGATATCAAACATGTGTTCTATCTCAGTTTGTTCCTTGTCATCACTGGATCATCCTTATCTCTTATAATCTGACTTGGTGCATGATGTCTTTTGACATATTTGGCTAATACAGGCTTGGTAGGCTCTGTATGATCCTCTTCATCACTCGGTAACTGGATATCTTCCTCATTTCCTTCAATAGTTATTTCGGTAGGACTTTTCGGTTGCACATAGACAAATTCATCATAGTCTTTTGGTTCTTTGGAATTCCTGTCATCAATTCTTTCTGCAAATTCATCAATTTTTACATTTGCACTTTCTACTAATTTGTTGGATGATTTGATCAGACATTTAAATGCTTTGCTTCTAGAAGAATATCCTACAAATGTTCCTTCTTCACTTTTCTAATCAAACTTGCCATTTCTATCATCTTTATGAACATAGCATTTGCTTCCAAAGATCTTAAAATAACTTACGTTAGGTTTCTTGCCATACCAGATTTCATAATGTGTCTTCAAAGTACCTTTCTTCAATTGAACTCGGTTCAAGGTGTAAACAACTGTGCTTATTGCTTCTCTCCAAAATGTTTGTGGAACCTTCTTCTCAATCATCAGTGTTCTAGCACAATCCACAATAGATCTGTTTCTTCTTTCAGCTATTCCATTTTTCTATGGAGTCCTCGGTGCAGAGATTTGTCTTTTAATACCATGATCATTGCAAAATAGGTTGAACTCATCAGATGTGAACTCTCCTCCTCTATCTGATCTAAGACATTTCAGTTGTCTTCCTGTTTCATTTTCAACTCTAGCCTTGTACTACTTAAACATTTGAAAAGCTTCTGATTTTTCTTGTAAAAACATTACTGACATCATCCTTGAATAATCATCCACAAATAATATGAAATACTTATCACCATAATAACTTTAAACTTTCATAGGACCACAAAGATCAGTGTGTACAAGATCTAAAATTCCCTTAGAAGTGTAGGACTTACTTGTAAAGCTAGATCTTGTCATCTTGCACATCTGGCATCCTCGGCACATAGCATTCTCAGGTTTTTCAAGACTCGGTAGAAATATTTTACCCCAGATTTGATGAAGAGAGCTACTTCTCGGGGGGAGTAGTTGGTATACTAAATTGGTTGGTATTTTGTATTAGCTTTGGCATTTCTTACTTATCTTGACCAGATTATCAAAATTAACATGACAAAACCTTTTATGCCATAACCAGGTGTTATCAATCTTTGCATGCAAATACTTGTTGTGAGTTGAGTCAAGGTGAAATGTATTACCTTTTGTTTGTGTCCCGATAGCAGCTAACTTTCCATTCTTGTCATGAACTTTGACAATTCCTTTCTGAAATTCTATTCGGTAACCTATGTTGTTTAGCTGTGCTACACTTAACAAATTATATTTCAAACCTTCAACCCAATAAACATCATTGCATCTTGCTTTATCAAGAAGTGTTATGGATCCTTTACCTCTTACCAGACATGGTGCATCATTACCAAATCTAACATAGCCTCCATCATAATCTTCTAACATAAAAAACTTGTGTTTATCTCCTGACATATGATGTGAGCATCCACTATCTATAATCCAAGAATCATTAGTGTTTATGTGAGATATTAGGGATTTTTCTTCATACCTTTCTTCATCTGATCCATCCTTGATAGCCACATAAACAACTTCCTCTGTATTAGTCTCATCTAATTTATCATCTTTAGATTCCTAATCAACAATTAAGCAGGTCTTTCTATCTCTTCTTCTAAAGTCTCGATGACCTCTGTAATGATTATCTTTCTATCTGTCATCTCAGTAATCTCTCTTTTTAGTGAAATCTTTGTCAGGATAGTTAGAAGCCATATGTCCAATCTTATCACAATTGAAACATTTCAAGGGTAGTTTTCCCTTATACTTACCTTTGCCTCTTGGTAACCTTTTTGCCAATAGTGCTTCAAACTCTTCTTGCTTTCTGATTTATTCATATAGTTTGTGTACCTCCTTCATGTTCTTCCGAAATCTTTCACTTGCTCCACTATGGTCTTCTCCAGAGTACTTATACTTTCTTTCATTGTAATCATTAGATTAATTCAAATGAAAAGAACTAAATGCAGATTCAACTTTATTTACCGATGACCCACTATTATCAAAATTACTTAACTCAAATGCATGTAGCTTAACAATAGTAGCATCCAAGGAAACTGGCATATTAGGTATAGACATCAATTCATTGATTGTAGAGACTCAAATTGCATAGGCAGGTAGAAGGGTTCTTAACAACTTACTTGTCACATCCTTTTCTTCAATAGTTCCTCCTGCTCCTTTGATTTGATTTACAATCTCCTTTAGTCTTGTACTGTACTAAGTTATGTTCTCACCTTCATTCATCCTCATAGATTCAAGTTGTCCTCTTAGACTATCAACTTTTTCTCTTTGAACATGTTCATCTCCTCCATATACAGATATGAGCTTAGTCCACATAGCCTTCGCATCATTGCAGCTTTCTAGATCATTAAACTCAGAATCGGTCAATGTAGATGTTATTTCAATCATTGCTTGAATGTTTTCTTGCTTTGCCTTTATCTCTTCCATAGTCAATGGATAGGTACTCGGTGCAACAAAATCATTCTCGAGATAGTAAATAGCATATTCTCCAACTCTTGATAGATGTAGCTTCATCCTTTTATGCCATGTAGAGAAACTTGACTTATTCAGCTTAGGTGCATCCCTCTTATACATCTTTGGATCTTTAACTCAAGTGCCTTTAAACTTTCCTTTCGGAGTCCAAAGCTCTGATACCAATTGATAGTTCTGATACTTAATATAAGTACAGATCTAATAGCCAACAAGATGAGAGGGGGGGGGTGAATCATACAAACTTAATCATTAATGAAAAGACTAGATTCAACCTCGGTAACATATATCAGTCATAGAATAAAAAACTGTCAAACATGAAAACTCAAAAGCATATGAACAATATAACCTCATAACACCAGATTTAACGTGGAAACCCAAATAGGGAAAAACCACTGTGGGATTTCAGACCCACTAAGAAATATACTCTTCTAGAGTATGTTCAATTAAAAGCCAATCCTGTTAAAGATTACAAAACACATTGCTAGATGTGACCTGGTTAAGGGATTTCCCTCAGATCTGTTAGGATCTTCACTTTGTTAGAAGTGACCTTGTCAAAGGATTTCAAACACTCATTTAGAATGTCACCTTGTTAGAGGATTTACTTATAAGACTGCTAAATCCACTCGGTTAAGAGATTTCCTGTTACTTTCACAAGCTAACATTAATACAATCTATCTACAACTTTACATCTAAAATGCTAAAGCAGATTCTTATTTGTTCAACACAATCTAGACATAGAACTATTCTTGTCTATCTGTTGGGCATCAATACTTTGTTATTCCAACAGGTCTTCAATCTTCTATGCTCAGTGATCACTATGTAGCATCCCTGTGCATACACTTGCCTGCATACATTGTTTATCAGCAGTTTCCTATTTATAAACAATCATCTAACCGCTTAATCTTCTTGATCACATTTCCCATGATCAATCATAGTCATCAGATCTTCAATCTTGTCTAGGTTCATTGTATCTTATGATCTGAAAAACATTTTACCCCACCTTGGAACTTGCACAATCATCTTGGAACTTGTGTTAGGGTAATGCGGTTCAATCTGAGCTGTAGATCTTCTTACCGACTTTCTATTGCCTTAGATTTGTTAACAAACTTCTTCCATGGCTTGCCAATCATTGATCCGCTCCAGCTCATCAGCTTCTTTCATTAAATATCACATGTAACCATTTAATGCATTCTGTTATAGCTCGGTTACAACTTGGTGAATACTAAACTTTATTTAGTAGACATTTTGTCTCCATTAACCAACTGCGATAACCTTAGGGTTTACCGACTAGGTTCCTTAGGGTTTACCAACTAGGTTCTTTGCCTGATAACATAGTGTAGTATTAACCTTTACATTTTACAACATATGTATGATGTTAAAACAATCTAAAACATCAAGATCTCATCATTGTCTAACTCGGTAGAGTTTCCCATTGAATAACTTATCCCTTTATTCATCATATTCTTTCCTGTGTCTTTACCAACTTCTTTATAATCTTCATATCATATTTCTTAGGATATGGCAACATCATACTAAATTGGAAAATCAATTTCTTGACATCAATGACAAAATAATAATATCAAGACAGTAAAACATCTTTAATCAGTTATGTCCATAATCATCAACAACCTTCTCAATATCCTTGTTATATTGCCAACACTAGAGAGGCAAAGTATATTATTGCTGCCAACAATTGTACTTAGGTAATATGGATGAAGAAAGTGTTGAAGAATATTAGAGTTGTTTATGATGATCCTATTTCTATTTACTGTGACAATTCAAGTGCAATTAACATTTGGAAGAATCAAGTTTTGTATTCAAAGACTAAGCATATATTAATTAAGTTTCACTTTTTGAGAAACAAGGTAAATGAGAAGGAAGTTAGATTGGAGTGTGTGCCTACAAATGACCAGATTGTAAATATCTTTATGAAGCGTTTGCCTAAGATAATTTTGATTATCTTAAAAAGAAGTTAGGGGTGGTTGCCCCTCCTTATCAGAACTAAGGTGTATTGGTATGTATCAATCCAATGAATTTCATAGTCATATCTTGTGATCCGAATTGATGAGTTGAGGCTGCTACTCAAGAGGAGTAGTCGGATGTTCAGATTTTTAAGTTTTTGTGATGAAAATATGAGTTTTTGTCATTGATGTCAAAGGGGGAGAGATTCATGTGAAAAACTATGTAACAATCTAAGGGGGAGAGAGTTATTTATGTAGAAAGAAAGAGTAAATGAGTGAGTTGTTTATTTCTTTTCCATTGATTGTTTTTCACATCATATATTGTCATCAATGCTAGAGGGGGAGATAGTTGGATGTTTTCTGCAAATGTGTGCTTTAATGATATCTGAGACGTGTTGTCATTGATGTCAATATATTTCTCTGTCTATGGCAGTGTTGCAATGGAGTTCATTTAGTTGGTTTGTTTGACATGTTGATGATCAGTGTTTGCAGATTAAGGGTCTATAGAGGATTGTGTTTAGATGATTTAGTATCATTTTTAGAGGTCCACATGAATATTTGAGTGAGTTATGGCTATCGATGTTTTTCGCCATTTTTTTTAGTTGTTCAGTGGTGCCAAAATGTCATTAATTTGATCTACATTACTCTGCATTGCAATATCTTGGTCTATGGATTTGGAATAATGTTTCGGACATTGATGTGTGTCTTCAATTCAGGTGGTTTGTGATTTGGAGCTCCACAAGTGAATTTTTCAGGTTGACAGTCAGTTCAATTAGTTTTCTTGAAGTTTGGTATAATGATAACGATGATTCTAGTAGTTTGAGTTGTTGCGGATGTTGCGGTGGTGATTCATGATGCTTGTGGATGTTTTTGGATCATGTGTTATTCATGTTGGTGGTCTACATTGATCAGTGAGCACATTATTCATGATTTTCTTTGTTTTGGTGGTGTTCTTCATGTTCTTGGCTAACATGATGCTTGTAGTGCATTGTGGATGTTTGATGCTTAATTCTTGGAGATGTTTCATATTCGAGGAATGTGATTTAGGTCCATGCTATGTCTTACCCAACATTGTCTTGGTCTAGATTTGATTTTGTAGCATGTGTGGTTATATTTTTGTAATTAAGTGATGTGTGTTGAGATGACTTTGGTAAGATTGATGTCATGTATAAATAAATATAATAACCTTGTAATTGAGTGAGCGAATAAGTGTATGGATGAGAATCAAATGTACATGAGATAATAGTGCATATATCTTTTAGAGGTAGAGAAGAAGTGGAAGATAAGTTGTTTATGTTCTTAACCGAAACTTTAACTAGGTATTAGGAGATGTTATTTCTTTAGTTCATGATCTTCTGGATGTAATCTGAATATGTTTGTAAGATAGTGAGTCTTCCCTGGGTTGTATCCCTTTGTTGTATTTCAGCACTGAAATCTAGGTAGTGTGCCCGAATGCATGCACATTCCTCATTGTAATATTTCATATACTTCTAACAGAGTATCATCATATTGTGGGTAGGTTCCCACTGTAGTTTTTCCCTTGACTGGGTTTTCCACATCAAAAATCTTGGTGTTATGTGTGTTCTTGATGTACTATTGATTCATGCTTTCATGCTTAATAATTAGATCAAAGTTTAAGTTTAATTTGTTTAAGTTTGTGAGACAACTAATTCACCCCCCCTCAGTTGTCTTCCCAGAATCAATCCTATTTCATCACCCTCATCTAGATCATTCACCCTCACTGCAAACAACTGGCAACCCTACCACACACATCTCTTTAGCTACATAGCAGAAATCATGCAAAGAGAAATAGGTCATTGAACACCCACCATCTCAACATTCGTATCACTAACATCAAGAAACTACACACTCTTACTACCACAATCAATCTTACTCTAATGAGCCTCAAGATAATCCATACCCAACACAACACCACAAGACCCCAAATAAAGAATATTAAGATCCACATAAGTGGTACATACTCCTAAATCCAATACAAAATCATGCACAAGGGAATCCACTACCACCTTAGACCCCATAGCTAGCTCAACCTGCTACCTATCGTCTTTCTTTGCCACTGCAAGCCCACATTGCTCTACTAAAGATGGGGAAATGAAAGAGTCTAAAGCACCTAAATAAAACAATATTGAGCAAGAAATACTACCTATCTCACTTGCAATCTCTACAACTATAGCCTAGTGGTCAGCTTGATGGTTATAAACCACCACAAATACATGATGAGATCTCCTTGCATCTCCTACTTTTGTCTCTGAAGCAAATGACCTTTGACCTAACATCTGAGTAGATTTATAAGAAAAATGAACTGTAATATGTCCCTATTGACCACAAGAAAAATAACTTCCTCTACTAAATCCTTTGCTAACTGGGGGTGCATTGGGCTACTGAACACTACCTCTACTAGAGTTCTATTGAGAATTTTGTGCTAGCTGAGAAGGAAAGAACCGTATATCTCATTGCCTACTATGATTCCTATCAGCTTGCAACCTAGCACCATGAACAAAACTCTTGAATCTAAGGACACTTCTTCGAATACTAGTGACCACTCTAAAAAGGAGGGTAACTCCTAGAAAAACCTGAGGCATGCGGTTGCATACCCCTCACAACTGATCTTGTAGTTGGAGCACTAACTATCTACACACATGGTATACCTCCTAAAGGAAAGGTTAGATTCTTCTCAACCGGGAATGCCTTCTCCATGGCTACCTCCATAGTATTGGGTTTAAAGACCCAAACTCCACTACTGATATGGTAATTAAGACCTCTAACAAAATGGTGCACCAATATAGCCTCTATTAGGATTCCCAAAGATACTGAGAGGGGGGGGTGAATCAGTATCTAACCGGTTAATGGATTTTCTAATCTTATTAAATGAATTGCATATCAAAATAGTGTACCAAAAAACCACAATTAATGCAATAAATAAGAACAATAAACACAACATAGAAAGAACACCATAACACAATATTTTTAACGAGGAAACCCGGTGTGGAAAAAACCTCGGTGGGATTTGTGACCCAAAATATTCGCTTACTAGCCAGTAAGTGAGTATTACTTACAAAATGGGGGCCTGCACATGCAGGAAGGCCAAGTGCCTAGAGCTCACTACTCAGTTACAAAAAGAAGTCTCACTGACTTAAAAAAGTGGATTATATAAATCCAATATCATGTACTACTTTGGATCAGCATCTGCTATGCGAGGTTCAGTGCCGGTTTAAGCTCTTGCAATAATCATAAACCCTATTCCATAATCTGCCTTCATATTCACACATAATATTCATCTATGCATATCCCTCATTGCAAATGTTCTACAAGATCTCATACTTATATATGAGCCTTATTACAATATTCCATGTTGGCTTACAAAAGATATTTCAATTAAATACATTATGCAATAAACAAAATCATGTTGGACAGGGTGTTGGTAAACATCTTTTCGCTGCCAGTGAACCGTATCTCAGTGTAGAGTCTATCGGTGTCAGTGCCATAGGATTGTAAGGTTGCCATCAATGACAATACCTTCAATCACCTATAATTTCTCATTGGAGTGTGCATTTTCCAATAGTATCCCCCTTTGGCATTGATGACAACACTCATGAGAAAAAGCCAAAACTATGTCCAAAAAGTGTTGTCCAAAACTGTCTTACCAAAACTATCAAAACTGTGTTACCAAAATTGTCCACTCCAAAAATGTGTGCTCCCCTTGAGCTGATGATCTCTTCTGTCATATCCTTTTTCTTATCCTCTACTATTCCCCCTTTGGCATCAATGACAAAGGCTATCATTCAATGTCAATTGAGTGTAATTCCTGTCATTATCCCTGTAACCGATGGGTTACAATCTGATATAACTCCGCTAAAGCAACATTCAAATTGTTGTAGAATCTTTCACTATCCTTTAGTGTTGCTTCAGTCCTCTAAATTGTACTGGTGAGTATGTGCATTTTCTCTTCTGGTGTCTTAACTCCTGGAACAAGAGCCTCATAAATCTCTTTTCTCAAAGAGATGAGGATATCCAGTTTAGGACTTAGTCTGCACTTCAGTTCTTTTGCCTTAAACTTTAGCCTTTCCTTATCTTTTTCAATTTTTTCTATTTTCTCTTCAAATCCGGTAATTTCCTATTTTACTACTGATATTGAATCCAATGAACCTATGAAGTTGTCAGCAATATCATTGATTTCCTTTTGAGCTGTGTTGATCTCTTTATCTATATCTTTTGTCAAAATGTTTTTCTTGCATGTATCTCTATACAATTTCTTGAAGTCCAAAATTGTCTTGCCTAGTACTGGTAATAATGTATCCATGTGTTCCTTATTCTTCTTTACAGTTTCCTCAAAGAATTTTTCCTTCTCTTTATTCATTTTCTCTCTGAATGTCTCCTCATTGATTTGATCAATTGTTAGGAGGTTGCTAGTTATATACTTAGACAATGTGTCTAATTGGCTCAAAGAATCTTTATTCTCTATATTACACTTAGGTCCTATCAATTTCAAAATTGGTAAAGTGTCATCTATAGCCTTATATGCTAGTGCATTACAATTGTTATTTTATTGATAGAATCTAGTAATACCTCTGTCACATTGGTTGGCCTAAATTCAGTCATTGAGGTTCTGGATGACTATCAAATTGCTTTTAAAATTTGTAATCCGTCGGTGGTAGTAATATATTTTCTTTCCTCTTTCTCTGGAGGATTAGTTTGTGTCTACATTTCCACTACCAAAGGTTTAGGTTTATCAGATGTAGCCGATGGCACTGTCTGTGTATGTACCTGTGAAGGAGCCTGTTGCTCTACCTGTTTCTCTGTATGTGTCTCTATACTATCTACTGTCAGTGACTCAGTAGGTTTTTTAGTCTCATTAGTTATCAGTTGCCCAGTAGATACATCAGTATGTACACCTGTGGTATCTGCCTTTCCTATATCAAGGGGATCATTTGATGTTTCAGTTTGTTGCTCATTCCCAATTTCAATGTTTCCAATGGTATCTTTGACATTTGTTTCAACTGTTGTGTCTTCTACCGGTGGCTCAGTTGCCACATCTCTCTTCTCACTTGTTTCCTTATCCACAACAATATTGACTTCTTGTGTGTCAATATTCATTGTATATAACACTTCAAAGTCAGGATTTGTGTCCTCATGAGGTGTTTCCATACTCTCAGTTGCCAGTGGTGTATCAATAGTTTCTACCAGTGGAGTATCAGAACAAGGTGGGGACAAGTTATTAGTTATCTTTAGGTTTGGGGGTCCACCTACCTTGCCTTTCCCCTTATCCTTTTCCTTTTGATAAACCTTAAAAGTCTTTGGTCTCTTAAGGTCTTCTTGTTTCTCCTTTTCAACAAAGAATATATCCCACTTGTCTGTAGTCTCTTCTGATATTTCATTTACTCTACCTACCATCAGTGCTACATGCTGGTGACTAGTTGAGAATACTGTCCGGTTAGCCTCACTGATTAACTTATCAATCTCTTGAGTTGAGTTCACTGGGTGAACTGCAAGTAGTTTTTCTATTTTGATCTTTTTATCTAATTCCACAATTTCTAATCTTCTATACAAGTCATTGGGTATACCATCAACAATTTCCATCAAAAATTTCTTATAAATATCAAGATGTAAGATAACACTATTTTCTATACTTTCTTTTTCATCATTTGAAAGTGTGTTATACAACTTGCTGATATTAGTCAGTTTGCCATCTTCAGTTATCTCATTTAAAAGTTTGTCAAGTGGAGGAGCAACTTGTTTTACTTTTCTTTTCTTTGGTGTTAGTTTCCTTGTCGGAGGCCTAACTGCATGTTGTTTCTGTCTTGTTCTCTTTGGTGTAGGAGCAGGTGTCGGTGAGGGTTTTCTTTTTCTCTCTACCCTTTTGAACTTTGTTGGTATATCACTGTCAGAGGAGGTAGTAATCGGTGAAAGATGTGCTTCCAATTGTAGTCCTTCTAAGTCATTGTCCTTAATACCAGTTTTATTTAATACATCCTCTTTGATAGCTTTAGCCTGCCTTGTTCCTTTCCTAACTATCTGCTTAGTTTTCTTTATTATTTTCTAAGATTGAATACCGCTTTCAATTGTTTCAGCATTTCCAAATACTTTTTTGTCGGTTCTTTAGGGGCTTTTAAGAGGGATTTTGCATAAGTTTCAATTATATTCTCATCTACCTCATATCCCATTTCAGTATCCCAAACAGTCCTTGGGACAACTGCCTCCATCCAAATTTCATCCTTCTTTATTACAAAGCATATCTCCTTTTGATATTTGTCAACAATAGTTTGAGATAACCTTATCCTTGTTTTCATCCTAGCCTTCAAAGCCTGGAAATGTTCATTTATATTCTTTTCTCTGTCATGTCCCATGTTGTTCAGAATGTCCAGTAGCTATTTTCCTACCGGTATGTCAAAACCAAAGTCCTTTCTACCAGTACCAGGTACTTCTTTGGTGATATACAACATTAAGCACAAAAGTAAGTTCCCAAATCTGAAAGTCCCTTTCTTGTCACCTTTGATTTTCTTTAGGTTGTCTATCAGTTCGTCTTTTAACCATTCACATATGTCAATCTTGGCATTGTTATTTACTAAGTCATAAGCACTTTTAATACACAAGCTCGAAATAGAGTTTAGTCTATTGGCATGAGTAGCTTTGTAACCAAGTATCATGCTAATGAACTTCACATTTATATATTTAACATTGTTGACTCTTAAGGATCTCTTGTCAAAAGTTGCACCGGTTAGGGTCATCACAGTGTCATTTGGAACCTTTTTAGTTGTATCAGGCCTGCTACTGGTGGAAGGTAAGCCTGTCACTGCCCTAACTACCTCTTTGGTTATCTTGTGAATTCAATCCAGCCAAAATAACTCCCCATGTACTCTTCTTAGCACAATCCTTATAACATCCTTGGGAAAATCAGGGATACTAAGGATTTCCACAAAACCTAGGGTTTCAACTATCTTATGTTCCGGTTTAAGATTTCCATTTTCTTCACATATAACAGTCCTGTACATATTCTTAATTTCATCATCACCTAGTTCTTCTATATGACAATTTATGTACATTCTAGGATCCTCATCATATACTACTCCCTTGGGTATCTGCGAGAATGCTCCTAGGGTATCATCTTTCTTTGCAATTTCAGGAATGATTTTAAATATGGGTCTAGGGTACTTAATAACTTCAACTACAGTAGGGTTTGCAATGAATTCAGGTGCAGAGGAGGAAGTCATTTTTATAAATACCTTAATCTTCCTTTAGGTATGACTGCTTGATTGATTTGCTTCACTTCTCGTTGTGGATGCCTTCGCTTGAGATTTTTGTGCTCTCAAGAAATTTGAATGCTTGGTGAATGAAAAAGAGCCAAAACACTTGCTTTATAGTGTTATTTCCTTCAACTGCCACATTTAATGTCTATTGGTTAAGTGAAAACTTAACTCATCTGCTGGTAAAGAAGCATTTCATCTTCTTATCATCAACAAAGGGTAAACTAGCATGTTTTACATTTGTTGCCATACCCCAAAGGATTCTCTTTAGTTAGATGAAGAACCTCTTGCCGGTGGAGTGATACACTGTTCAACTGGTGAAGTAATAGCTTCACTAACACTCTGATCTGACTTTCTAATCCATTGCTTTGAGAATTCTTGTTTTACCTCTTCAACCTTTTCTTTACCTTTCAAACTGGGTCCTTTGTTATTTGTCAGTGATGCCTTACTTCTACAAAATTTTGCAATATGTCCAATTTTGTTACAAGCATAACAAGTCACATTATTTTTCTGAATAGCTTTTCCATATCCTATGTCTGTATGTTTTCTGCATTGATTAGATAGATGTCCAAATTTTCCACAAACATAACATCTTACATTCATTTTGCAATTTTCTAAGTTATGACCAATTTTATTGCATTTAGAACATTGACTGGTGGGTGCATTAGTGTTCTGATAATTTCTAGATCTACACCGATTTGGTCTATGACCATACTTATTACAATTAAAGCATTTCCTATTGAATTTGTAAGCATTAGGTTGTCTTACCAGTTTACTCTGATCATGATTGTTTGCAGCACTGAAGCTTTCACCAACTTCAAAGTCAAGGCCATTTGTATCTCCATTAGGTATCTAATTCTTTAGCATGTTATTAACTTCTTCTGAGCTTTTATTGAATTTCTCTTTGTGTCGATTTGCAGCAATCAACTCATTTTCCAAAATTCCTTTATGTCTCATGAGTTTAGTTCTGTCATTTTGTGTATGCATCAAGTTTGTCTTCAACATATCATTTTCACAACTGAGTCTTGTGTTTTCATTTCCAGCATCATTTAGTCTTCTAACCAAGTCATTTTCATTCTTCTTCCTATCTTCAATGTCTTTACAAAGCCTCATAGTCATATCTTGCATCTCATTCTTCATTGTAATGTTTTCTTGTCTTAGTTTGTTCACAACGTCATTAAGAGTTTCTTTTTCATCATCATCATTCTACATCTTCTCAGAAAGACCTCTTCTTTTCTTCCTTGCAATAGTGATATTTTCTTGAATTCCTTGAATGATTTCCTATGCAACCTTTAGATCATCTTCAAGTTTGATATTCTTCAAATTTTTTGCATCATAGTCTGAAAGAGTTATTTCCAATTGCTTTCTCAATTTTTCCATCTCTACCAGTGTTAGAATCTTCCTCAAACTATTAGGCTTTTGAAAATAGAGGACCAAGCTCTGATACCAATTGTTAGGATTCCCAAAGATACTGAGAGGGGGGGGGGGGGGGGTGAATCAGTATCTAACCAATTAATGGATTTTCTGATCTTATTAAATGAATTGCATATCAAAACAGTGTATCGGTAAACCAAAATTAATGCAATAAATAAGAATAATAAACACAAAATAGAAAGCACACCATAACACAATATTTTTAATGAGGAAACCTAGTGTGGGAAAAACCTCGATGGGATTTGTGACCCATAATATTCACTTACTAGCCAATAAGTGAATATTACTTACAAAATGGGGGCCTACACATGCAGGAAGGCCAAGTGCCTAGAGCTCACTGCTTAGTTGCAAAAAGAAGTCTCACTAACTTACAAAAGTGGATTATATAAATCCAATATCATGTATTGCTTCGAATCAGCATCTGCTATGCCAGGTTCAGTACTGGTTTAAGCTCTTGCAATAATCATAAACCCTATTCCATAATCTGTCTTAATATTTGCACATAATATTCATCTATGCATATTCCTCATTATAAATGTTCTACAAGATCTCATACACATATATGAGCCTTATTACAATATCCCATGTCATCTTACAAAATATATTTCAATTAAATACATTATGCAATAAACAAAATCATGTCGGCTAGGGTGTCGGTAAACATCTTTTCACTGTCGGTGAACTGTATGCCGGTGTAGAGTTTGTCAGTGTCGGTGCCTATTGGTGCCATAGGATTGTAAGGTTGCCATCAATGACAATACCTTCAATCACCTACAATTTCTCATTGGAGTGTGCATTTGCCAACAACCTCATCATCCACTATCCTAGTGTACTCCTTAAGTTCAAAGAACTTACACTCATAAGGCTTGAATGTCATAGTCAACTGCCTCAAATAATGAAACTTGTCTGCCTTCCTCTGCCTCCAAAGATCTAACAAAAAATGAGCATGAAACTGCTCAAGAAATAAATCACATTAAACTATTGTAATGTCCAAGTGCAACTTCTTCTCCTCCATGTGCCACCAAGAAGAAGAAGAATCATGAAGATGCATGATAACACACCTAGCCTTGGTGTTACTGCTATACAGGTGCATAGAGAAACACCTACCCATATCTAATAGCCAATTATTCACCTCCATACCATTGCTAGATCCATCAAAAGAATGAGGATGACACCTCAAAAAATCTCTCATATGTCTTGTTGATATCACATCCTAATCTAGAATTGCATCAACTCTTCTTTGAGGTGAACATGAACACTCTCTCTCCCAGTGACCAGAATGATGAGACTCCTCATGCTGATTCTCCTCATGTCTCAGTCCCAAATGACCAAGAAGCTTTTGAAGCATATTAATCAATTATTGAATTGCATCACCCTGGGCTCCTTCCTCCTATTGGTCATGTTGTTGCTCCTCATGGCATGACTCTTCAGAAACTTAGGGGTGAGGATTCCATTGAGTACCCATATGACCACCACATCCATGACCTCTACCTCTAGGAGGCATCTTGTTTAACTAAGACACAACAGAACTATGAGATAAAACCTAGGGCAACTAATGCAAGAAAACAACTAGCAGGGATAACCACATGTCTAACCCAAGTTCTAGTACTACTATGTACAATGGTCTCAACATGAAACTAGAGTACCTAGTGTATGAACATGAGCTCTGATACCAAATGTAATGCCCACAAAATACCCTAGTGAAATATAACAAACTAACATGTAAATAAAGATAATATTTTTTAAGACACATCAACTAATGCAACACATCTAACTAAAATAATCAAATGCATTAAATCTACTAGATATGCACACAATCAATTTAAAGTATAATAATAAGAGCATATTACTATTGACCATTTGGAGGAATTGATTGTGTGTTGCATTGATGTTTTGTCATTGATGTCAACACTAGCTATATTGGATGTTTTACCGACACCCTTCTGGTCCCGAAAGGTTGAGTGGTTTTTGGTTGGTTTGGATCTAGAATGATCCGGTATGCTCTGGTAGGATTTGGTTATGGAATGTTGGTTTGGGTTTGGTGATCGGATGCTATCTAGTTTTCTTGGAAGCTTGGTTTGAGGTTACAGCAAGGGTTTTACCGATAGAGATTTTGATGAAGATATTTGATGATATGCATAAGTGGTGTTGGTGCAGCTTTTGGTATGGATTTAGGATGTTGATGGTGATCATGTTTGAGACTTGGTGGATTTGGATCATTGCTTTAGCGTGGGGACCTATATTGGGTCCCAATTGAGCTAGGTTATGGACCAGCTTAATGTAACGTGTGGATTGGACCTCTCGATGTGTTTCTAGGATGTCTTATGAGTTGGATATTATTTGTTTGGTCTAAGGCTGACATGTTTTGTAATTATGTAATTGGGTTATTGTCTAGTGGCTAACCTGATTGTTTATGGTCAAGGGTTTGTATATATATGATGTAAGCTCTCATTGTAGATTACATAGATATAGGAATGTGATATGGATATGTAATGTGCGAATAATGTAATATCATTAAGGAAGAGGATTTGGCCGATCATTAGAGATCAAATTGGGTTTATGAAAGAGGATTTAGTCCTCTGGTTTTGAGCTTAACCGAAACTGTACTGAGGCATAGGAGATACTATCTTTGTAGTTCATTCATTCTTCCAGATTATAGTCTGGTTTTCTATGTAGTTAGTGAGACTCCTTTTGTGATGAGCAGTGCGCTCTAGGCTATTGGCCTTCCTACAAGTGCAGGTCCCTCAATTGTAATTCACATACTTATTGCAAAAGTATTATCTGACTGTGGGTAGGCTTCCCACTGTGGTTTTTTCCATGTATAAATCTTGTGTCATGTGGATGGTATTTAGTCTCTGATTATTGTTTATGCTTAATTGGTTTAACTGCTATTCTAGTATTTGGTTTAAGCATTCTGGTATTAATGTTTTGGGTTATGGTATTAAAGTTTTAATTGTTAAATATTTAGGTAATTTGTGACAACTGATTCAGCCCCCCCTCTCAGTTGTCTTCCGGTTATTTGAACAATCTAACAATTGGTATTAGAGCTTTGGTCCTCTCTGCAAAAAGATTAAATGCTTGAGGAAGATCCTATGGTGACTATAGTTCAATTTCATCTAGAGCTATCTTTTAGAGAGATATTCCTAGGATTGATGGAACAAATTACACAGTATGGAAGATTCAGCTGGAGACTCATCTGAGATGTCTCAGTAAGGAGATTTGGAAGATCAAACAGAATGGTGTTACACCTAATAATCCGGCATCTAGAAATCCTCCTCTGACAAACTTTGATAAGGAGCTTGAGAATGATTTTAGAGAAAGAGAAGCCCTCTTGTGTGCACTTTCTAATCAGTAAATAATAGGATTAACTGACAAATCATCTGGAAAGGCTATATGGGATAAGTTGGAGACTCTTAATGAAGGTGACCCTATAGTGAAGATTGCTAAAATTGATGGTTATCGGGTGAGAAATGAAAACCTAAAGATGGAAGAAGATGAAAGGATTACTTTATCCATGGAAAGGGTAAATGAGATTGTTATGGGAATTCAATGTTGTGGTGGAACTCCGAGTGAAGACAAGATTGTTTCTAAATTTTTGAGAGCCCTACCACTGGCTTACAAAATGAATGCTACTGCAATTAATGAATTGAGAACAATGGCTAATACATCTGTTAACAAAGTTATCTTGGTTGGGAAATTATCTACTTTTGAGCTTGAAGAATTTGGACCTTCTAGAGCTGTGAAGTCTGAACCTACTTTTCATGCATCGGCATCATCAACCGGTAAGCAAGACTAGAAAGCTTTATATGCAAAGGAATTAGATGATATGAAGAGACAAGATGATGAGTTTGAGAAACTTGAAGTAATATTTGCTAAAAGAGTACCTAAAGGACCGATAGGAAGTAAGTATGAAGGAAAAGAACCTTTTAAATGTTTTGCATGTAATAAGTTTGCATTTTACATCTAGATTTCCTGAAAGGAATTCAAGATTTGAAGAAAAGAGTTAGAAGATCATTTAAGCCTAACCCTGGATATCATAACAAGTATAAGTACATGAAAAAAAAGATAAATCATGCTACATAGCAGATGAGGAAGGTGTTACTGATTCTGATGATGAATCGACATAAGACTCTGCTAGTGGTTCTAACAATGGGAAGGAATGGGTGTTTCTGGCTATCAAGGAAGATGTTCCAACACTGGAAGAGAATGTACCTAAATAGAAGGCACTTACTGCTAAAATTGAAGACAAGGATGAATGTGTAATTGACAGTGGTTGTTCACATCATATGACTAGAGATAAAGGGAAGTTTCTATCTTTGCAAGAATTTGATGGCAGTCTGGTTAGATTTGGAGATGACAAAGCATGTATGATCAAAGGAAAAGGAACTATATCACTCGATGGTAAGAACAATACTGATAATGTTTATTATGTTGAAGGTTTAAGACATAATCTTTTGAGTGTAGGAAAATTAATAGATAAAGGATTTCAATTACAAATCAAGGATGGAAAATACAAAATCATTAACAGATATGGCTTGTAGATTGCAACCAGTACACAGACAAAAGGTAATATATTTCATTTGAATTCTAGTGAGAAGACATGTTTTATTGCACAAATTGATGAGAGTTAACTATGGCATAAAAGGCTGTGTCATGTGAATTTTGATTGAATTGTGAAGATCAGTTCAACTAAGGAAGTTAGAGAAATACCTAAGATTGTGAAGCCCCATAATTCGGTATGTAAAGAATGTCAAATGGGTAAACATGCGAGGACCTCTTTTATGAGTATACAAGATAAATCTAATGATGTTCTTGATCGTATTCATACTGATTTGTGTGGCCCTGCTAGAGTTAAATGTTTTTAAGGTCATAGATATTTTGTACTAATCATTGATGATTATTCTAGAATGATGTGGGTTACTTTTAAGGGAGAAATCTGAGGCACTTTAAAAGTTTAAAATCTTTA
The DNA here is from genome assembly GCF_030272615.1 of Cryptomeria japonica. Taxonomy (NCBI): domain Eukaryota; kingdom Viridiplantae; phylum Streptophyta; class Pinopsida; order Cupressales; family Cupressaceae; genus Cryptomeria; species Cryptomeria japonica. The sequence goes on from NC_081407.1 coordinate 590,797,003, forward strand.
AAGCTAAAGTGGAAACTGAGAAAAGATTGAAGATTAAATGTTTGAGGTCAGATCATGGTGGATAATTCACATCCGGTGAGTTTAATAACTTTTGTGAGAAGCATGGTATAAGGAGACAATTTTCTGCTCCTCGGACAGCTCAATAGAATGGAGTTGTGGAAAGGAAGAACAAAACTATCTTGGATGTTGCTAGAACAATAATGATGGAAGCTAGCTACCTCATATCTACTAGAGAGAAGCAGTGAGTACAACGGTTTATACATTTAACAGAGTACATATCAAAGGAGAAACTGGTAAGACACCTTATGAATTATGGTTTGGCAATACACCTACAGTTAAGTATTTTTGAATCTGTGGTAGTAAATGTTATATCAGGAGAGATGATATCATTGACAAATTTGATCCTAGATGTGATGAAGGCATATTTATTGGTTACTCTAATGAAAGAAAGGCATATATATGTTATAACAAGAGATTGCAGAGAATTTTGGAGAGTGCTAATGTCAAGGTGGATGAGCTTAATAGATATCAAATCAGAGTTTATGAGCAAGAATCGGTAGTGGAAATGATTGTATCTGAACTGGTAACATATTTACCAGAACAAAGTGTTGAACCATTTACTCCGACAGTATCAGAAAATTCAACAATAACTGAAGAACTAGGAAGAGGAATAGAGAGTCACAAGACTCCTAGGTATCTGAGATTGAATCATTCAGAAGATCAGATCTTTGGGGATAAGAATAATGGAGTGATGACAAGAAGAAGATTGAGAACTAATGAGATATGTTTAATTTCTCAAGTTGAATCGGTATCAATAATTGAAGAATGTAAAGATAAATGTTGGTTGAAAGTTATGGAAGAAGAATTAGATCAGATTGAGAAGAATCACACATGGACTTTAGTTCCTTGACCTAAAAATAACAATATTATTGGAACTAAATGGGATTTTAGGAATAAATTGAATGAGGATGGTCAAGTTGTAAGGAATAAGGCTAGATTGGTTTGTAAAGGATATTCTCAGAAGGAAGGAATTGATTATGGTGAGACTTTTTCACTTGTAGCTAGGATTGAAGTTGTAAGATTATTTCTTGCCTATGTTGCCCATAAAAACAATAAGGTTTATCAGATGGATGTAAAGTGTGCATTTTTGAATGGGGATCTTGATGAGAAAGTTTATATTGAGCACCCTTATGGTTTTTCACTTTTAGATGATACAAACATAGTTTGTAGGTTAAGGAAAGATTTATATGGATTGAAACAAGCACCTAGAGCTTGGTATGCAAGGTTGGATAAATATCTTTTGAAGCTTGGTTTTACTAAGGGTAATGCTGATAGTAATTTATATTACAAGGTCACTGATGATGATATACTAATTATTGAAGTATTTGTTGATAACATCATTTTTGGAGGTGAAGATAAGTTATGCATGGAATTTTCTACGAATATGGAGAAAGAATTTGAAATGTCTATGATTGGGGAAATGAATTTTTTCTTAGTTTTGCAGATTATTCAGACTAATAAAGGTATTTTCATTTGTCAAACTAAGTATGCTAGGGAATTATTGAAGAAATTTGGTATGGGAGATTCCAAATCGGTAAGTACTCCTATGGTTACAAGTGAGAAATTGACAAAGTAATATTTTTCTACACCAGTAAATCCTACAAGATACAAATCTATGATTGGAGGTCTGCTTTATCTGAATCAGAGTAGGCCTGACATAATGAATGTTGTTTTTATTGCATCTAGCTTTTAGAGTGATCCTAGAGAAAATCATGAGAGTGCGGTGAAAATAATTTTCAGATACTTGCAAGGTACAACTGAATATGGTTTATGGTACCCTAAGGATGATGACTTTATTTTATGTTCATATACAGATGTTGATTGGACTGGAGATCTTGATGATCGAATAAGTACTTCCAGTGGAGCTTTCTTTCTTAGAAAGAAGTTGGTTTCATGGATCAACAAGAAACAATCATGTACTTCTTTATCTATTGTTGAAGTTGGATATGTTATTGCTGCTACTAACTGTAGACAAGTTCTATGGATGAAGCAAATGTTGAAGGATATCAAAGTGCATTGTACTGGACCGATAGTTATTCACTGTGATAACTCTGTTGCTATTGACATATCAAAGAATCTGGTTTTTCACTCTAAGACAAAGCACATATCTATTAAGTACAAATTTTTGAAGGAGAAGGTGGAAGAAAATGAAGTTAGACTAGTTTATGCGAACATTAAAGAGTAGATTGCATATATTTTCACTAAACCTTTGCCTAAAGAACCATTTGAGTTCCTAAGAGATAGGTTAGGGCTTTCTACCCCTCCAATAGAGAACCAATTGATGCTTTTTGGCATTAGTCCGGTATGCATTATCAAAGATATTATTCATTCTGACATTGATATGGGGATGATACTACTCAGGGGGAGTAGTCATCTTTGTGATTCAGTGATTTACATTTTTGCTTTGATATTTTTGTCATATTTCTTGCATTGATGTCAAAAGGGGAGAGATATTGATGTGAAAAACTTAAGGAGTTGTGTATATTAGGGGGAGAGATATATGTGTAATTTAGAGATTTACAGAGATACCATTTATAGAGGGAGTTTGGTCTTTGTTTTAGAACTTTATTGCTATATGTTTATGTGGAAGACTGCTGGTTGTCTTCCATCGGGGAAGACTTGTTTGGCATTTCTTGGTACGTAGATGTTTTTCACATCTAGTATTTCCATTAATGCTAAAGGGGGAGATTGTTGGCCATTTGGAGGAATTGATTATGTGTTGCATTGATGTTTTGTCATTGATGTCAACACTAGTTGTTTTGGATGCTCTACCGACACCCTTCTGGTCCCAATAGGTTGAATGATTTCTGGTTGGTTTGGATCCAGCATGATCTGATATGCTCCATTATAATTTGGTCATGGAATTGGCTTATTCATGCTACTCATGTTCATATTTAGTCAGTTGGTTTTGGTCTAGTGATCGGATGCTATCATGTTTTCTTGGAAGCTTGGTTTGAGGTTCCGGTGAGGGTTTCACCGACAGAACTTTTGATGAAGATCTTTGATGATATGCATAAGTGGTATTGGTGTAGCTTTTGGTATGGATTCAGGATGTTGATGGTGATCATATTTGAGACTTGGCGGATTGGGATCATTTCTTTAGCGTGTGGACCTATATTGGGTCCCGGTTGATCTAGATTATGGACCGACTTAATGTAACGTGTGGATTGGACCTCTCGATGTGTTTCTGGGATGTCTTCTGAGTTGGATATTATTTTTTTGGTTTAAGGCCAACATGTTTTGTAATTATGTAATTGGGTTATTTTTTTGTGGTCAACCTAATTGTTTATGGTCGAGGGTTTGTATATATATGATGTAAGATCTCATTGTAGATGATAGGGATATAGGAATGGGATATGGATATGTAATGTGCGAATAATGTAATATCATTCAGGCAAAGGATTTGGTCGATCATTAGAGATCGAATTGGGTTTATGAAAGAGGATTTAGTCCTTCGATATTGAGCTTAACCAGAACTGTACTTAGGCATAGGAGATGCCATCTTCATAGTTCATTCATTCTTCTGGATTGTAGTCTTGATTTCTATGTAGTTAGTGAGACTTCTTTTGTGATGAGCAGTGCGCTCTACGCTATTGGCCTTCCTTCAAGTGAATGTCCCTCAATTTTAATTCACATACTTATTGTAGAAGTATTATCTGACTGTGGGTAGGCTTCCCAGTATGGTTTTTCCCTTTACCGAGTTTTCCACCTATAAATATTGTGTCATGTCGATGGTATTTATTCTTTGATTATTATTTATGCTTAATTGGTTTAAGTGCTATTCTGGTATTTAGTTTAAGCATTTTGGTATTAATGTTTTGGGTTCTAGTATTAAAGTTTTAATTGCTAAATTTTCCGGTAATCTATGATAACTGATTCACCCCCCCTCTTAGTTGTCTTTCACTTATTTGAATTGTCTAACAATTACACAAGGAAAAATAAATACAACTCATCAAATAATATTCCCTAGAGTAGCTCAATTCCATTACCTAGTATAGCACTAAGAATATAACATCATTTTTACTACCATGAATACATTCAATTATGTTACAATTACCCTTAAATTCTTTAGATTCATTTTAAGAGAACCAATCCAATTGTTCCTACATCTAATGGTTTTCTCATTCATTAAAATGACATCATTAATACATTACTAACATCACCTATCACATGTCTAAATCATTTCCTTAAGTAAGAATTAACCACTTACATCAACATAATACTAAATATGAAACCTTATCCAAGAGACAAATGCATTAAGGAAATAACTTCTTTTCCAACTAAGAATATATACTCTAATTCCATTCAAGACTAACCCAATGACATCTTATTAAACCACATATTTAAATCCTTATTCCCATAAATAATCAATACCCAAGATACAACATATATGATTACAAATATCATGATCTCCATCTATTACATCCTTTTCCATTACATATGAAATACTTGATCCTCTTATATCATGATACATAGTTCTCAAACTACAAATACTACTATCTCATGAATCCTACTAATGTAAATGCTACATGAATCATAATACATCAATATACTCAAAGAATCCAACCAAAGTTGGAAATCTAAAGAATCCACATGCACGCATAAGAGCAACCAACGAAGAACATCCCAATGGAAGAAGACATCAAACCACCCGACCATGTGGGACACTAAGAAATCACCCGCCATGCTACAAAGGATGACACAAGGTCCACACACACTTTAGACCTTGGAGAACACCTAACAACCAAAGAGATCTCAATAAGTCAACAACCACAACTGAGAAACAACCACATATACAATAATACAAATCTCATCGCATGGCTAAATCAAAAGCATAAAACTCCCAGAGGCTAATCAACAAACTAGGTATAAGGAACAAGGATACATGTAGGGAAGAGTGTCATCACATGCTATCCTCACATCTAGAAGGGAAACACACACACACACACACACACACACACACACATACATCGGGATCTCCACTTAGCACTACATGATCTCCACTTGTCACCTTGATAAACATGTAGAACCATCTCAACCTATGAGAGAATAAAGGGAGTTCGATTTACCATCTCCACTATCCTCCCAAGCTCATCCTGAGTCTCCACTCAAGGGCTATGAGGTGGGGTACCAAAAATCCATATTATTATCTTATTTAGATGAATCCCATTTACCCAATTCATCTAATTAATTATTATGGTTATTGTTGATCACTAGAATTGCTCCCAGGAAAATAGCCTTATGGGAAACTCAACAATGGGGGACCATCATGTTTTAACTAAGTTACCTCCAGGATTTTAGACGTTGACTCTTCATTCATTGAGGGGGAGAAAAGGGGAAGAAAGAAACATAAAAGTAAAAAACCTATTTTAAAGTGATGCATTGAATTGATTTTAATGCACTAAGGAGCACAAAGAACTTCACATACATGTCATTTTGAGGGTCATTCAACAATCTACATGCCCAAAACACGGATTAAGATATAATTAAAAATAATTTTAACATAAAGAAGTATACACCATGCATCCACAAGATAACAAGTGGAAAATTTTAGTTTAATCGACAGAGTATTAAGCATATAATTCTAAAGTTATGTCGCAATTTCAAAGATGCATAGAAAACTATCAATGCACACTAAACAATAGTAATGATAGAGGCTATAAGCACAGTTTGATTATCCTTTCTTTAGAAATACAATCACATATTAAAGGCCAAATTCCTATCTAGAATACTTTTCTATATCTTTCTCAAATAAAAGTTTTGAACCATTTCCAAAGCAAACACTGCACTATTTAAAGACCATCACCCAATGGCCCCCAAACTACAAAACAATAAAATCATCTTCAAAAGGCATTGATGGCACCTCCCAAAATTGCAAACAAAACTGCTCTTAGCTTCTAGCAAAGATACATCCATCTTTTTGTTAATTAGATCAAAAAGATCCTAACGGTTCTCTTACAATGATCCCTTCAACAAATCCAGAAAAAAGTCCTCAAGACAAATAGCAATTACCTATAAAATGGCCCCACTAACTAAAAAATGCAAAACCATTAGATGACCACTCTGGAAAATACGTGCCAACAAGAGGGAAGGAGTTGGGATCTACAAAAATATAATCTCATGATCTCCCAAGGAGCTACCACATTCAAAAAGATAGAAAGCTATGCATCAGAAGAACATGGAACTCTCAAAAAGAAATGAAAATGATGCTAGGAACATGCATCATGCCAACACGTGGTGCAAGGCTATCAAAACACGGTGTGGACAAAATAAAGTACACATCTTTTTGGTGACTTCTGGGATAATCCTGCCTTATGGGAAGCTCAACAATGGGAGACCTACACATTTTCACTGAGTTACCTCTGGGATTTTAGAAGATGGCTCTTGATTCATTCAGGGGGAGAAAAGAGGAAGAAAGAAACATAAAAGTAAAAAACCTATTTTAAAGTGATGCACTGAATTGATTTTAATGCACTAACGAGCACAAAGAATTTCACATACACGTCATTCTGAGGCCCATTCAACAACCTACATGCCTAGAACACTGATCAAGATATAATAAAAAATATTTTTAACATAAAACAATATACACCATGCATCCACTAGATAACAAGTACCAAAACTTAGTTTAATCGGTAGAGTATTAAGCATACATTTCTTAAGTTATGCTAGAATCTCAAAGATGCACGGGAAACTATCAATGCATAATGAAAAATAGTAATCTTAGAGGCCACAGACATAGTTTGATTATCCTTTCCTTAGAAATACAATCATATATTAAAGGCCAAATTCCTATCTAGAATACTTGTCTATATCTTTCCAAAATAAAAGTTCTAAACCATTTCCAAAAGAAAACACTGCACTATGTAAATACCATCACCGAATGACCCCCAAACTGCAAAACAATAAAAGCATATTCAAAAGGCACTGCTAGCACCTCCCAAACTTGCAGAAAAAAGTGTTATTGGCTTCTACTAAAACCACACCCATCTTTTTGTTACCTGCATTAAAAATATCCTGGTGGTTCTCTTGCAACAGTCCCTTCAACAAATCCAGAAAAAAGTCCCAAGACAAATAGAAGCTACCTACAAAACAACCCTGCTAACTAAAAACACGAAACCATTAGACTACTTCTCTAGAAAACACGTGCTAGCAGGAGGGAAGGAGTTGGGCTTTGTAAAATTTTAATCTCATGATCTCTTGGGGAGCCACCACCTTCAAAAAGATAGAACACCATGTGCCAGAAGAACATGACTCTCCTGCAAAGAAAAGAAAACAATGCTAAGAACACACGTTGTGCCAGTACATGATGCGAGCGAAAGACTATCAAAACATGGTGTGGATAAAATAAAGTACACAACTTTTTTGTGACTTGTAAGATAATCTTTCCTTATGGGAAACTCAACAATGGGGGATCTGCACATTTTCATTGAGTTACCTTGGGGATTTTAGAAGTTGTCTCTTCATTTATTAAAGGGAAGAAAAAAATAAAAGTAAAAAACCTATTTTAAAGCGATGCACTGAACTGATTTTAATGCACTAAGGAGCACAAAGAACTTCACATGCATGTCATTTTGAGGCCCATTCAACAATCTACATGCCTAGAAAACTGATCAATATATATTCAAAAATCCTTTTAATATAAAGTAATATACACCATGCATCCACATGATAACAAGTACAAAAACATAGTTTAATCGACAGAGTATTAAGCATATATTTTAAAGTTATGTCAGAATTTCAAAGATGCATAGAAAACTATCAATGCACACTGAACAATAGTAATCATAGAGGCCGCAAGCACAGTTTGACTATCATTTCTTTAGAAATACAATCACAAATTAAAGGCCAAATTCCTATCTAGAATACTTGTTTATATCTTTCTCAAATAAAAGTTCTAAATCATTTCCAAAGAAAACACTACACTATTTAAAGACCATCACCCAATGGCCCCCAAATTGCAAAACAATAAAATCATCTTCAAAAGGTACTACTGGGACCTCCCAAACTTGTAGGCAAAGCTGATCTTGGATTCTAGCAAAATGACACCCATCTTTCTGTTACTTGGATCAAAAATGATCCCAATGGCTCTCTTGCAACGACCCCTTCAACAAATCCAAAAACACATCCCCAAGACAAATAGAAACTACCTAAAAAATGGCCCCACTAACTAAAAGCATGAAATCATTAGACCACCACTTTGGAAAACACGTGCTAGCAGGACAAAAGGAGTTGGGCTTTGCAAAAATATAATCTCATGATCTCTTGGGGAGCCACCACTTTTGAAAAGACAAAACACCATGTGTCAAAAGAACGTGGCTCTCCTACAAAGAAAATAAAATGACACTAATTAAGAATGCGTGTTGTGCTAGCACGTGGTAGTGGGCTCAAGGCTATCAAAACATGGTGTAGACAAAATAAAATACACATCTTTGGCAGTTCCTCGGATAATCCTGCATGTAGGGTGTCGATAACTAAAATTTTTGGTTTCAGACTAGATTTATGCATATGTAAGGTAAAGTCGGTCAAGGACCTGCTGTAAAGGGATCCAATCATTCTTCGAGAGTTGTTCTTGAGATTCAAGGATTTGATAACTCTGATTAAGGTAAATAATCTCATGAAAAGGGAGGTCATCCAGCTCATTGTTAACCAATCTGAGAAGAATATAGAGTCGAGCCAAAGGATGCAACAATTATTTGATCTTGATGGTAGTAGGGGGAACACTTAGATTTTGGAGGAATGTCTTCTCTTGTTGTTGTTGCTTAATCAGGTTCAAGATCTGCTCAACTTTCAAAACTGAACCATCACGGTGAAAAAGAGAGGGTAAGCAGAGACTTATAAAATGTTCAAAATGGTCTTTGACATGTGATACCAAAGATTTGAGTAAGCTTGAAGTGGACACAGTTTGCATTGCTACTTTATGGCAACTGATGAAATTATTTGCCTTTCTAACTGGCTGCTTATGATCATTTACCTCTGCGACTGTCAATTCCTCCTCAAAAAAGATATAAAACCACTTGATTAGTTTTTGGGCATCAGGGACCTTGGGTGTGGTAGAATGGGTGACTTCATTGATGATACTACCCACTTTAGAATATAAAGATTTTGCATCAACTAGAAATTTTAGGACTGGCTGCAAAATAGGGCAAAATTGTTTCACTTTTTCCCAATGCTAAAAATATAACTCTTGGATGAAAGTGATAAAATCTGCAGGAGCAACAGGCAAAACATCAACAGGTTTTGATAAGAGAGCAATTTTGTCCTGCATTGCTTGGATATCTGTATACAATTCTCTAACATTTTTCTCTACCATGGATGCTTCATGTTCCAATGCAATGACTCTTGTACTCTTGTCCTACAACTTGCCTTGCATTCGGATCATGTCATTGCATTCACTCTCCGAGAATTGATTTAGATCCTAGATTTCTTTATCTAATTGGGACTACCTATTCTGGATACTCTCTTTGCTCTTTCTTCTTAGAAAGGAGTGCCTGTGTTTGACTCAAATCCTAGAAAATTCTATCTTTATCCTAGATCACATACTACAACTGGATTTGTATCTGAGTTATGTCCACGGAGTCTTCTTGGAGTTGCAGGAACTTCTATTCTTTATCATGGAACTTCCTATTCAATTCATTATGTTTTACTTGTCTAGCCTGTAGCTGAGCTATCACAATGTTTAAAGCACTTTGCAACTTCTCTCTTTCAACACTCTCCTTCTAGATATCAACTTGAAGGAAAGACAACTCAACATTCTCATCTTTCTCTTCCATTTTCAAATGGCTGATCATAGCTTTGGCATGGCTCAATTCCTCTATGAGCCTCTCTAGGCACATGCTACTCTTAAGGAAATCAGATGACAGAACCTTTTGCATCTTCTCGATCATCTCTACCTTGTCCTATGGGTGAGATCATTTCAAGTCTATGCTAACAACATGTATAAATAGTTTGCCATCTACATTTCTCCCTATGGTTTGATGGCATTAGAAAAAATAGTCATGGACATTAAGTTCTGGCTCTCTTCATTGAAATGCATCTAGATACTGGGCTAGGCAAGCTTTTGAAAAATCTTTCTCTTCCCACCTTCTAACCCTTTGAGCTTGAGCCAACTTGGAAGAGTTCACCTGATGTATGAAATCTAATGGAGAAGGAATCACCTACCCTACAAATGGGGTGCTCAGCAAGAGCACAAAAGGGATTGAGACTATGGGATCTCTCAATTGCATGCATCTTAGATGGGGAAGAGTAGTAGGAGAGAAATGAGGAATTCCTAGCATAGCGCTAGTAGGAGGTGGGGAGAAAAAAGTTGCACCTAATGATGGAGGAGGATTATAACTTTTAAATCCTAACATCTGTGCGATCGAAAAAGCGGGTTCAAACTGAAAAGGGGTTTCTGCAGATTGGGGAACATTACAAATAGTACTCAAGGTATGAGTATCATGCAGAGATGTTGCAATAAAACTAGTAGATGCAAGGAATGATGCAGATCGAGATGTTGCTATAGAAACTAAAATTATGGCGAGGGAAAAAATGATAGTGGCGGAGATTGGAGGAATGGTAACAATGGGAGCAACCAAAGATTGATAATAAAGAAGAGGGGGATAGAAAATTACCTGAGTAGAAGATGTTGTAGTTATTGAAACCTAGTTTGCAATGGGTATATGGGTCTGGGTCCTCTCCAAAAATTCTGCTAATGTTTTCTTCTTCCTCAGAGGAGAAGAGATTGCACATACCTCACTAGTCTTTTTGATAGACAACTAGGAATGGGGTTTTCTAATAGGTTTGGTAGTGGTGAATGATATGCCTGCTTGGTAAGTCAAATCTAACTCAACCTCCTTCCCTTTACCGATCTTTTATTGAATATCCTATTGTGGGGCTGATTCTTGAGGGTCTATTCCACCTAGAGAAGGATCATAGTCATCTTCTATGTCTATATTGTATTTCTCCAACTCCTCAAAATTTTCATCCAAAGGATAGTCTCCTATCAAAACTCAGAACTATTGACCTTCTTGTTGGTATGTCCAAAAAGATAACCTCTTCCAATGCAACCAATTATCATCATCCATCTTCTTAAGCAAATTGATAGGAATTGGTTTAGTCAGATTTAGTTTTGTGGTTGGGGTGTAAAACTTTAACTATGATGGTCGCTCCTTGATGGGAATAGCATCTAGGTCCACATACAATCAGGGATCATCTCTCGGAAGGTTAATCCAAGCTTGCTAGGATTCACGCTGCACATGTGCTATAGGATTCTTTCTCTTTGCTAAACAACCATCTGGGTCATAACTGCATGGGTCATCAATAACAACAAGACCCAATTGCCCCAATTTTGAAGTCATAACTCCTTCAGCGAGGAGTCTCTTCACTAGAACAACATGCCCTATAATCTTACAGTCTTGGGTGATGGTGATGTCATGATTTCCTGAGCCTATAGCATTTTGAATCATAACTAACTGCCTAAAGATCTCTAAGGATAGTGTACGATCAGTTACACAAGTGGGGAGGCAGAAAGGCTCTTCTACAAAACCATGTACTCTGACGAAATAAAAATCTTTTCCTAGAAACTAGTCACAGTGGGGGCTACATGCAAACATCCAACTAATTTATTGTTGCATGAAGTGGGTAAAAGAACCTAGGGCTTCCTCTATCAAATCTTGCATGGTGGGGGTCAGGTTGCAATTGGAAAAAGAGTATGCATCATGTGTGGTAGATAGTATAGGAGTCTATGTAGTTAAAGGCTTGCGCCTATTATGATCATCAAAGACTGATAATTCAATGTATTGATCACAAAAATCCTTCTTTTGATGGAAGAACATATGAACTAGAAAAGAAGTGTACTTGAATCTATAATATTTCTATAAATCAGTTAGTTTCTCTATTATTCCTTGGGCAATGTCTTCGACAAAGTCATATAGAAAAGCTTCTTTCTTCTTTTGGAGCTCATTATCAAGGCCACAGAAATAAGCCAACATTGAGGTGACCTCTTTCAAGTCATCTTGCTTCAAATCACTGAGTACTAATGGGAACTTTAGAAGTTGAGAAAGTTTCTTGTCTATTGCACTGTAGGAAATACTTAATCGTCCTTCCTAGTTTGCCAATAATTTTGTAACGTCTCCCTGCAAATAACCTTTGTTTGATTGGTAAGAAAAGGGATGCGCAACATATCCCAGATAGATTCTATACTTATATCTAGTCTCAGCAAAGAGCCCTGAATAGTAGGGGGTTTGGACTGAAATATCGCTATCATGCCTCAATGGATTCAAGGAAATGTGGGACCATCGAGATGACATTTGGTAGAAGACCACAATTCTAGATCTTGACCACCGTGGACTTCAAATCTCCTTTGTGGTTGAGCATCCTAACATAGAAAGATTCTCGAAGACCCTTCCATAATTTGGGATCAATAACCTCTTCATAGCTGTTTGGAACCAGAGAAGGATTGTTGTCCATACCTTTTGTCTTTGGCAAAGTTCTTGGGTAAGAGGGTTTAGGAGGCATGGGGTGAGAAGCATAGGAAAAGTCCCCGTACATGTTGACTCAAGATTCAAGCTTTGAGGAACCCAGCGTATCAACTAGAACATCCATGAAGAACACAAGTGGACATTAAGAGGGGGATGAATCAATGTATTTAATTTTTTTTAACTGTGTGCAAATACTGAAACTATAAAGTAATTAAGAACACACACACAATTCCAACTACAACACAAGATGTACGAGGAAAACCCAATGTGGCAAAAAACTCAATGAGAAATGTTGTTGGAGTCTACTGCTCCAATCCAACCTCACTATAACAAAATTGTTTGCAATATGTTTAGGGCACTAATCCTAGGAGCACCAACCCCTGATGACTCTGAGCACCAACCCTTAATTCTATTGTTCACCAAAAGTGATAAACCCAAGTACACCTACAATCCTTTTATGAAATGGCCAATTTCAGTTTATGAAACACATCAGGGCTTGGAGAACATAACGTAGGACCCTAATTGATCCTCCTGCACTTTAGGTTCTGCTAGAGATAGGGGGGACACCCTTTTGATGCATTAAATACAACAATCACAAACATATGACTGCATCAACAATAAGCAGATAGACTATTCCACAAGCTCACCAAATTAGGTAACACGTATAGATGGGCTAGCTCTTGTACAAATAATAAGTGAAATAGATCTTTGGAAGGATAGAACATTAACCCCTAAACATAAAGGGAAATAGATTTATCTTTTAATATGTTTGATCTGAAAACATCCCTAAACTTGCAAGACCAGTGTCGTATCCAAGGGCAATAGAGTCATATATCAAACTATAAATGAAAGCATGTACTGCAAATCCACCTTCATCATTAAATATCCCTACATTAATGGCTTACAAAAATGCATTACTCAACTCACTCAAAAAATCATTAGATCTGAAAATATATATCCTGTTATCTATGATCTATTACAGAATTTAAATTCTTCCTTAAAGAATGCCTACAAACAACCACAACAATCTCCTTGAAAAATGACAAACTTTAGCCTCCTTGAGGCTTCAATTTATAACAAAGAGATATACATTCAGAGACAAATTCTGTGTGAATTTGTGCATGCCTTACATACACAAGAACCTGTAGCAAAACATCTACAGCAAGAAAGTACTCTATTACTCAAAAGAAAAACCCTGCCCTATACAATATTAAAGAGAACTCAGAAATTGGAAACCATGAAAACAGGAGCCACTCTTACAGAATTTTGGAACCCTTACCATGAGAATAAAATTGGAATAAGAAGGAAGAGGGAAAAGATTAGGCCTCCAACCGAAATTAGCAAGTGTCTCCTTTGTCCCTAACTGCAAAAATATCTTCTTCATTCCCATGGAAACTTCCCTCAAAATATCCCATATCTATTGAAACTAACTCCATAACTACATTCCTCATCTCAAGAGCTTTCCAACAATATATAATACTTCATATTTTGGCCAAAAATAATCCTTTGAGCGAATTAATCACTCATGTGTGCACAATCATTTAAATTTTTTAATTTTCTATATAGTCTCAACTATATATTTAATCTAATTTTAACTTTGATTTTTGGCTCTAATTTTGGCCTGACACCCTACCACGTGGCAGTCTTTGATTGGTTTGCAAGGTCCACTGGGCGCCACCTCAGATGACACCTCATCCATCTGCCATGTGTCGGCCACCTGACTGCCTCATCACCACCACCTCATCGCCACTAGACTGCCCTCTGTGCGCCACTGGGACTGGACCCGCCTGCTGGACCACCAACTGGACCTGCCACCTGGCTTTCACCATTTTGCAATGGCTAACCTTCAAGCATCTTCAGGTCACGAAGTCACACGAGCCGTCGATCTGCATCAAACTTGCATGCTCTTTAACCCCTTCGTGATCCACCTGGTTTTTTCACTATTTGGCGGACCTTAACTCAGGAGCATCTTTCCTTCGCGAAGTCATGTCGACCATCGATCTCTCACAACCTGCTCACTAGTTAAGTTAGCCTTCATCTGCAAAATTAGCTCACCTCGCGAATCGTGCTTGTGTGGAGTCCACTTGTCGCCACACAGTCAGCCTCCTCGATCGCCTTGGGATCTGCACCCACATGCGTGGGGTCCACCTTGGGCACCCATAGCACCTTGTGTCAAAAGCCTTGAGGCTTTGACATATTACTAGTGTGGGAACTTGCTTATAAACATAAAAAAAGTACACCTCCTAGCCAATGTGGGATATATGGTTTTGCCTGGGACTGCGATTTTGAAACTTTGTCTGAGACTCTCATGGCTTTCTACCATATTTCGCCTACTAAGTACATTTGCATGAAGTTTAATGTGCCCAATCTAGCATGTGAGAGAGGAGGATCTGCCATTTTTGTTTGAGTTAATATTGCACTCCCCAAATTTCATGCACAGGGAGGATTGCCTGGTTCAACTTTGAACAAAGCCAAACGCATTTGTTGTTGGTTTTCAACGCCTTCCCCATTGCTTGCAGAGGATTCACGCCATATCAGAGAGGAGTGGATTTTGGCACTATGCCAATTGCATTTGCATAGAATTTTTTACATTTCCTTCCTCAATCTCCACGTAGAAGCCTGGAGGTCCTCTGCAGCCCCTTTGCATACCACGTGAACTACTGGGAGGATGCTTTGGGAGGGCACGTGAGGGAGGAGCTACTGCTGAAGTTGTTCTGCTACACTCCATCAAACACCACATACAGGAAGGGAGGAGCTTCCCAAAGTACTTGCTGCAAGTTTTGTGCTTCCTCCTCACTCACCACGTGAGCTTGGGAAGATGGCTTTACAACTGCCAATATGCATTTGCTAATTTTCTGTTTATGGCAGCCTTTGGTATATAATCGTCCAATGTCATTCCATGCAGCAGAAAGGGTGAGGTTAGTGCGAGCATCATCCAGGATTTCAAGTTTGTCAATAACATCATTGAGAAGGTTAATGGCTTCTTCTATTTTATCTTCATCAACCAATTCCTCTACTTTTGAACTCCATGTTAACAGTAAATCTTCTCCTCCATTGCTCATATCTGGCATGTAAAATGCCTTGGTTGTTTTGACCACAAGAGGTATTCCCATTTTGCATTATCCTCTGGTGGGAAACATACAAGTATTTAACTCCAACCATGGATGTCAACATTATTCTGGAAGTGCTCATAGGGCCAAGTCGCCAATAAAATAACACTACACAGGCATGAGCCACGTTGGGCCCCAAAATGGGTCCGACTAAAAAAAAATTTGTTTTCATACAACTGGCCTTTGAAATGCCTTAGACACCTTGTACTTACCTCTAGAATCGATTGGCACCATTTTTGGATCATCAAACTGAGTTTTACAACTTTCAAGCACTTGCGCCACATTTTCACATTTAATCGCGAAGACGTAATTTTCAAAGTGGTCAAAACACCTTTCTGGACCTTGCCATCTGACAGGCATGTACTCTCATATACAAGCATGAATTCTACCAAACAGTTTCTCAAGATGAGTCTCGAGCGAAGAGATATTAATTGCCAAAAATGACCAACTAGCTTTGTCGAAACTGTGGACCTGATGAAGTCAATGTTGTGGCAACACATGATGCCTTTCTCAAAAATATCAAACGACCTTTGTAGGCCCTCAAATTTGAAACATGGGTAACTTGAAGTGCATATTAAAACTTAGAATTCTCAGTTTGACCAAAATCCTGACTGGGTGCAAATGGTGCGCTCATGAAAATGGCTACATTAACTGATATAACACTGAAAGTACAGATCACTGAAAAAGATGGCTCAATAGACCCTTTTGAAATCTGATCAAATGGATTGGCAGAGGCTTGAAACTTGAAACATATCTTGTCATTTATATCAGCATTAACCTGAAAGAAACATTCTAACATGACACTCACTGAGGCAACTTTTACACTTGTGCAAAAGAGGGCTCCGACTATCTGTCGAAACAAGGACTTGTCAAACCATGCAAATTGCAAACGGATTGATCTTCAAAAACTGAGCAAATTGATTCATGAAGACTTGAAATTTTACACAAAGGCACACTTTTTTGCATAGAATTTAATTCATTTTGAAATCCTTCATGATGATCAATAGGGAAAAAGATATAAACACTCAAAGTAGGCTACTCAATAAAATCTGCATTTGTGCCTAAAATGCACTTTCAGCTCACCCCTCGAAATGGGTACCTGGTAAAATGATTCAAACTAAAATCTGAAAGTTGCACATTATTGCATAGGCCAAATGAAAGGTGTACAACAAGTTTCCAAAGCCTTACCCTTTGAAAATCAACGGGTTCCATTTTTACGCTCTCTCTAACTAGGCCATTCAAACTGACTCATTTGGAAATGTAGAGCAAAATTTTGAATTGGGTCTCTAAACTTGACTCAATTTTAATGAGTCCCAACAGTGGCTCTTACTGGGGATGGTTGATTGTAAGATCAACACTAGAATCCAGATATCTATGGTTAAGCAGACCACCCAAAAACGGATCACTTCTCTTCCTTTCTCTTCTCAAAAATTGAGGGCTCCTTATTCTACCCAAATAGTAGGGCACTTTATTGAAAACCACATAGCTGAAGCAAAGAAACTATACAAGATATACAAACATACTTACAACTGATTATAAACTGCTCCAAACATTCCCAGCATTTACCTCTATCAAAAATCTGATTCTCATCACCTGATATCATGATCCAAACAAAGGCAACCTTCTAGTAACAACTAAGCATAATCATTATAATCAAACCTTACCATCATACTAGTGAAACAACTGGTGTACATGCCTTTTGTCTGATTTTGAACTTTGTAATCACACACTACTTCATCAAAAGTAAAACCATGAGACAACTCACTATAGAGGCCTTCCCACAAGCTGCCATACCTTTCACTATCCCAATCAATTCTATCTTTTGCAAGGACATCATCATGTTGAAATTCAAAAGTAAAACATTTTTTCTCAACATTATAATTCTCATCAGCACATGCCTTATTACCATTTAAATTCATAGAATGAGGGGCATTACTTACTAATTGATATAAACAAGGAACATAAATGCTACAATCCGGATGTGGTACTTCACTATGCTGATCACACTCCTTACTAACATTGTTCATCAAGCTCAAAACCTCTACATTCTCAATATCCCATTCATGGAAAAGGAGGCATACCTCTAGCTGAGGCAAATCCTCAGCTAAGTCTTTATCATTCAGACTTATATCCACCTGAAAAACTTCCATTTGTGGTCTGAAGTAATCATCACACAACCCATGTCTCTTATCTTCATCATGAAACATGTCATTGCTACATGGAATAGAATCTACTAGCAAAAAGGAAAACCAATCCCTTGCATCCTCTTTCAATGATTGAACAAGTAACTTCATACACACATCTTCTTGACAGATTTCAAATTCTCCCATCAAATCTAAAAATATTTTCAAATGTTGACATGCTGATTTAGATCTCTTCCCACTAAATACTGGCAAATATTTTCTAATTTCCATGGGTATGGGATTTAGGTAACCCGAAATACCTTCAAAGCTCAGAGCAGGATAATGGTTCATGATGAAACTTCCTTGATTATACGGTTGTGACACTTCACTAGGCATGGTCATATGTGAAAATACACAAGGCTGAAAAACTTCACTACTCATTTCTTCTTGCTTCTACAAATAATTATACAACCTTGTGTAGAATAACAAAACTCTCAAGCACATATCATCATACTGATCTATTCATAACATTGCTTGACATAAATCTTTCCCAAATTTGCATACTATAAAAGAATAACATATACTCTGGATATTACAATAGAATAGATATGCAAATGGACTTTGAAATCCTCTATTTCCCTCTTTACTAGTGTTGTTCACTAAATGGGAAAACTATTTTACTAATTCAAATTTTTAGAACAAATTGTTTTGCATTTGAAACCTTTGAAAATACCTGGAGATTTGCAACTGTATAAAACTTGTAGATCTGAAGATCAACTTCCACTTTCAACATGGTCTTTTATCACAGAGTCGCCACCTCTTGCACAGAGGATATTTTGAACAATAGAATACCATTCAACACAAATTTAAATCTCTATATACTCCTTCAATCTCACTGCAACACACACTCTTCTAGGCTACTTAACACATAAATCTAGAAAATACATCAAACTTATGTATGAACTGAAATCTTTTACTGCACTTTTTATAAAACTTTTATGATGAAAGCACCATGTGTGGACATTTTCTAATTAAATCATCTGCATCTTAATATGATTCATAAGATTATCTACTAATCTTATGAAAGTCTTGGAAATACAAACTTCCTTCAAGCACTGGTACAGAGACTAGAGCCGCTACCCAATAAGGAATTGGGGAAAATTTGCATACAACTGCAAGGACTTGCTCACAACTCAGCAACATACATTCACTATTACTCCTTCATAAAATATGACATGACAAACATATCATTCTACAGATCCAGGACAAGGAACATTTATTTCATCATAAAATCACTTTCAAACTCTGTGTATACACAATGGACTGACTAACTGGATGAAATTAGGCAATTTCTATTCAGGTTCCCTAGCAGAGTCGCCATTTTTGTTGTTCACCAAAACTGATAAACCCAAGTACACCTGCAATCCTTCTATGAAATGGCCAATTTTAGTCTATGAAACACATCAGGGCTTGGACAACATAACATAGGACCCTAATTGATCCTCCTACACTTCAGGTTATGCTGGACCTAGGGGGGGACACCCTTTTGATGCATTAAATACAACAATCACAAACATATGACTGCATCAACAATAAGCAGATAGACCATTCCACAAGCTCACCAAATTAGTTAACACGTACAGATGGGCTAGATCTTGTACAAATAATAAGTGAAATAGAGCTTTGGAAGGATAGAACATTAACCCCTAAACATAAAGGGAAATAGATTTATCTTTTAATATGTTTGATCTAAAAACATCCCCAAACTTGCAAGACCAGTGCCTTATCCAAGGGTAACAGAGTTATATATCAAATTGTAAATGAAAGCATGTACTACAAATCCACCTTCATCATTAAATATCCCTGCATTAATGCCTTACAAAAATGCATTACTCAACTCACTCACAAAATCATCAGATTTGAAAATATATATCCCGTTATCTATGATCTATTACATAATTTAAATTCTTCCTTGAAAAATGCCTACAAACAACCACAACAATCTCCTTGAAATTGACAAACTTCAGCCTCCTTGAGGCTAAAATTTATAACAAAGAGATATACATTCAGAGACAAATTCTATGTGAATTTGTGCATGCCTTACATACACAAGAACCTGTAGCAAAACATCTACAGCAAGAAAGTACTCTATTACTCAAAAGAAAAACCCTGCCCTATACAATATTGAAGATAACTCAGAAATAGAAACCATGAAATTGGAGCCACTCTCACAGAATTCTAGAACCCTTACCATGAGAAGAAAATTGGAATAATAAGGAAAAGGGAAAAGATTAGGTCTCCAACCGAAATTGCCAAGTGTCTCCTTTGTCCCTAACTGCAAAAATATCTTCTTCATTCCCATGGAAACTACCCTCAAAATATCCGATATCTATTGAAACTAACTCCATAACTGCATTTGTCATCTCAACTGCTTTATGGCAAAATATAATACCTCATACTTTGGCCAAAAATAAGCCTCTGAGTGAATTAATCACTCATGTGTACAATCATTTAAATTTTTCAATTTTCTATATAGTCTCAACTATATATTTAATCTGATTTTAACTTTGATTTTTGGCTCTGATTTTGGCCTAATGCCCTACCACGTGGCAGTCTCTGATTGGCTTGCAGGGTCCACTAGGTACCACCTCGGATGACACCTCATCCATCCACCATGTGTCGACCACCTGACTGCCTCTTCACCGCCACCTCATTGCCACTGGACTGCCATCTGTGCGCCACTCAGATGAGACCCACCTGCTGGACCGCCAACTGGAGTTGCCACCTAGCTTTCACCATTTTCCAATGGCTAACCTTCAAGCATCTTTGGGTCAATAAGTCATGTGAGCCGTCGATCTCCATCAAACTTGCATGCTCTTTAACCCCTTCGTGATCCACCTAGGTTTTTTGCTATTTCATGGACCTTAACTCACGAGCATCTTTCCTTTGCGAAGTCACACTGACCATCGCTCTCCTACAACCTACTCACTAGTTAAGTCAGCCTTCAACTGCAAAATTCACCCACCTCGGGAACCATGCTTGCGTGGGGTCCACTTGTCGCCACTCAATCAGCCTCCTCAGTCACTTTGGGATCAATGCCCATGCATGTGGGATCTGCCTTGGGCGCCCATAGTACCTTGTGTCAAAAGCCTTGAGGATTTGACATATTACTAGTGTGGGGACTTGCTTATAAACATAAAAAAAGTACACCTCCCAGCCAATGTGGGATATATGGTTTTGCCTGGGACTGCAATTTTGAAACTTTGTCTGAGACTCTCATGGCTTTCTACCATATTTCACCTGCTAAGTACATTTGCATGACATTTAATGTGCCCAATCTAACATGTGAGAGAGGAGGATCATCCATTTTTGTTTGAGTTAATATTGCACTCCCCAAATTTCATGCACAGGGAGGATTGCCTAGTTCAACTTTTAACAAAGCCAAATGCATTTGCTGTTGGTTTTCAATGCCTTCCCCATTGCTTGCAGATGATTCATGTCATATCAGAGAGGAGTGTATTTTGGCACTATGCCAATTGCATTTGCATAGAAGTTTCTGCATTTCCTTCTTCAATCTCCACGTAGAAGCCTAGAGGTCCTCTGCAGCCCCATTGCATACCACATGAACTACTAGGAGGATGTTTTGGGAGGGCACGTGAGGGAGGAGCTACTGCTGAAGTTGTTCTGCTACACTCCATCAAACACCATGTACAGGAAGGGAGGAGCTGCCCAAAGTGCTTGCTGCAAGTTTTGTACTTCCTCCTCACTCACCACGTGAGCTTGGGAAGATGGCTTTACGCCTACCAATATGCATTTGCTAATTTTCTGTTTATGTCAGCCTTTGGTATATAATCGTCCAATGTCATTGCATGTAGCAGAAAGGGTGAGGTTAGTGCGAGCATCACCCATGATTTCAAGTTTTGCAATAACATCATTGGTAAGGTTAATGGCTTCTTCTATTTTATCTTCATCAACCAATTCCTCTACTTTTGAACTCCATGTTAACATTAAATCTTCTCCTCCATTGCTCATATCTAGCATGTAAAATGCCTTAGTTGTTTTGACCACAAGAGGCATTCCCATTTTCCATTATCCTCTAGTGGGAAACATACAAGTATTCAACTCCAACCATGGATGTCAACATTATTCTGGAAGTGCTCATAGGGCCAAGTCGCCAATAAAATAACACTGCACAGGCATGAGCCAGGTCGGGCCCCAAAGTGGGTCCGACTAAAAAAAATTTCATTTTCATACAACTGGCCTCTAAAATGCCTTAGACACCTTGAATGTACCTCTGGAATCGATTGGCACCATTTTTGGATCATCAAACTGAGTTTTACAACTTTCAAGCACTTGCGCCACATTTTCACATTTAATCGCGAAGACGTAATTTTCAAAGTGGTCAAAACACCTTTCTGGACCTTGCCATCTGACAGGCATGTACTCTAATATACAAGCATGAATTCTACCAAACAGTTTCTCAAGATGAGTCTTGAGCGAAGAGATATTAATTGCCGAAAACGACCAACTGGCTTTGTCGACACTACGAACTTGATGAAGTCAATGTTTTGGCAACACATGATGCCTTTCTCAAAAATATCAAACAACTT
Source organism: Cryptomeria japonica (assembly GCF_030272615.1). NCBI lineage: Eukaryota > Viridiplantae > Streptophyta > Pinopsida > Cupressales > Cupressaceae > Cryptomeria > Cryptomeria japonica. The sequence continues at coordinate 590,819,367 of NC_081407.1, forward strand.
CCGTAGGCCCTCAAATTTGAAACATAGGTACCTTGAAGTGCATATTAAAACTTAGAATTCTCAGTTTGACCAAAATCCTTACTGGGTGCAAATGGTGTGCTCGTGAAAATGGCTACATTAACTGATATAACATTGAAAGTATGGATCACTGAAAAAGATGTCTCAATAGACCCTTTTGAAATCTGATCAAATGGATTGGCAGAGGCTTGAAACTTGAAACATATCTTTTCATTTATACCAGAATTAACCTAGAAGAAACATTTTGACATGACACTCACTGAGGCAAGTTTTACACTTGTGCAAAAGAGGGCTCCGACTAGTTGTCGAAACAGGGACTTGTCAAACCATGCAAACTGCAAATGGATTGATCTTCAAAAACTGAGCAAATGGATTCATGAAGACTTGAAATTTTGTACGGAGGCACACTTTTATGTATAGAATTTAATCCATTTTGAAATTATTCATGATGATCAACAGGGCAAAAGATATAAACACTCAAAGTAGGCTACTCAATAAAATTTGCATTTGTGCCTAAAATGCACTTTCAGCTCACCCCTCGAAATGGGTAAAATGATCCAAACTGAAATCTGAAACTTTGACATCATTGCATAGGCCAAATGAAAGGTTTACAACAAGTTTCCAAAGCCTTACCCTTTGAAAATCAATGGGCTCCATTGTTACCCTCTCTCTAACTAGGCCATTCAAATTGACTCATTTGGAAATGCAGAGCAAAATTTTGAATTGGGCCTCTAAACTTGACTCAATTTTAATTAGTCCCAACAAATTCTTTTTGAACACCTACTCAAGGGAACACCTACCCCTTCTCTGAGTACCCACTCAGAGAAATACAATGATTTAAGATTCAATACAATAGAAATCCTTGTTGCATATATGTTTTACAACTCTTATTAATCACACACACTCTATTGCTATGAGATATTGTGCCTTTGATGACTCTATTCTACATAATTTACATTGCTCATCAACACACTCTATTTTTCTGCATAACCACCATCGCAGAAACTTTCTTCTTTTGAAAGTTTCTTCTTCTTGGTTTATAAAACCTTTTATATTCTTATTCTTGACACCTTCCACATTATTATATTCCTTCTTCATATAGAGACACTTAGTAACAAAATGTCCTATTTTACCAAAGTCAAAGAATTTGAAAGGTAGCTTTCCTCTATACTTGCTTGATCCTTTCTTGAGCTTTCTAACAAAGTTAGCTTCAGCAACATTTGATTTATTTTCTTCCTCATTGGTAGCTTGTTATTTTCTTTTCTTTGTGGAAGTAAATGTAGCCTCTCTCTTTGAAGATTCAATGCCTACTTTCCTCATTTCATATGTTGATAAGGAGCCAAATAATTTATCCATAGAGAAAGCTTTTAAGTCTTTAATTTCCTAAATAGAAGAGACCTTTGTATCAAATTTTGAGGTTAATAATCTCAAAACCTGCTTGACAGTAACTTCATCTTTAATGTCCTCTCCAAGTCCTCTTATAGCACTCACAGTTGCATCCACTCTTTGTAGATAATCAACTTTGTTTTCTTCTTTCATTTTTACATTTTCAAACTGAGCTCTTAGATTTTGCAATTTGGCTTCTTTCACTTTGGTATCTGAGGTATGTGCCTCACATACCCTTTCTTGCTTACCTTAACAAGATTATCAAAATTGATGTGACCTAGTCTTTTGTGCCATATCCAACTCTCATCAACTTGTCCCATCATACATTGAAATTCAAATCATTCCTTAAAATTATATACAATGTCATATGTCTTATGTATATCTTCATCTACTTTCACATGTACACTCTCAATTACCTTCTTTAGACTTTTGTTGAAACACTTGTAGTCCTTGTTGTGAGTAGGGTACCCAAAGAAGATACCTTCGTCGCACCTTGAATCAAAACTTCCTAATCCATCTTCATCTCTTTTGATGAAGCACTTGCTACCAAACACCTTGAAATACTTGACAGATGGTTTCCTATCATACCATAGCTCATAAGGTGTCATTTTGTTGTTCATTCTTAATTGTACTCTATTTAGTGTATATACAATAGTGTGAACTTCCTCTTTCCAATAAACATTAGGTAGATTAGCTTCATTTAACATTGTCCTTTCCATCTCGTTGACTATTTTGTTCTTCCTTTCCACAACACCATTTTCTTGTGGTGTCCTAGGGGTTGAATATTATTTTCTGATTCCATGTCTCTCATAGTAATCTTCAAATTCATTTGATGTAAACTCACCTCCATGGTATGATCTCAAACATTTTAGCTTGTATCCACTTTCCTTCTCAATCATCTTCCTAAAGAATTTGAATCTTCCATCGGCTTGAGACTTGTCTTGCAGGAAAGTGACCCATGTCATCCTAGACAAATCATCTATGAGAAGCATAAAGTATCTTTCTCCATTTAGGGCTCTTTTTCTTGTAGGCCCACACAAATCAATATGCACAAGCTCAAGTGGCCTTGTAGTTGAGCATTCTTTAGTCTTGAAGCTTACTTTAGTTAGCTTTCCTCTTTGACACTCATCACAAAAGGTTCTTGCAGGTTTGATAATTTGAGGTATGTGCCTCACATACCCTTTCTTGCTTACCTTAACAAGATTATCAAAATTTATGTGACCTAGTCTTTTGTGTCCTCCTACTCCGATTGGATGATGAAAACCTCATTCAAAATTACATCACCAACATTTGTGAATTAAATTTCCTTTTTTTTACCATGAGGAACCACATGTCTTTACAATTGGTGTCCAAATCACTTAATCAATATCAGTCAAGTGCCATGTAGATCTCTATGTCAATCGGGCTACAAATGTGGCATCAAAAACATCTATGTTGGTTAGCTCTATAGATACACATCGGGCTGACAACTAGTGATCATGTTGATTGGCTCGATGACCTTGTGCTTTGAAAGGTTTTCTCATCTAGAAAACGATCTCCGATCCCCTCTATCTCTTGTATTTTTCTTCCCTCATGGTAATTGTTGAGAGTCATGTCAATATCCTTTCATTGTTGTTATCGGGCTGCCTCATATGGTCAGGTTGACAAATAGATGTCTTACCAATGTCCTTCACATTCTTCTTTGTTGGGGTGACATACATAGTTGACCAGTCCATTATGATTCCATCCTGATGGTCTCACTCTCGTTGATCAACTTGGATTGTCATGTTGTTTGCATTAGAGTGACTCATCCTGATGTTTCTCCTTGTAGCTCCATCGTCATGTCTTTAATTATCAGCCAAACTCTTGGAATATCAATCCACTTTTAGAACTTAACTCAATGAACATCCATCATCCAAACACTTCCTAATAGCCTTCTGAAGACTTTGGTTCCTTTCGCTATGCATGTTGGGAAAACACATCTCGATGTCATCTCTCATGTTCTCTGTCAGTGTGACTTTCACTTATGGACTGGCTCTAAGATTTCACTTCGATAATGTGACCTCTACCAATGCAAGAACTCATCGGCCAAAACTCTTACTGATCAAGTGCTTCATTTGGTCACCTCAAAACTCAGCTCGTTGCCATGAGTTGCACCAATAGTCTTTTCTCAACTACTCAAGCGACATCGTCCTGACTCATCTTGATAGATCACTAACTATGAATATGTGTCTGCATGACACATGAAATTAGAATGACTACCCTCTACTCACATCGATGAAGGTCCTCACGCCGATGCAATGATGACCATCTGCATGTCAGTATGTATGTAACCAATATCAATGTAGGTTCATTTTTCTCAACACGATCCGACACCGGCCTGAATTATGCCTATAGCACCCAATTGACTTGACATCTCCAAATAATTATGACACATTGTGAGACCCAGTGTCATCCAGATAGCAATCTTTGATCCGTGGTCGGTCGGAGTCACACCAACCGCATATTCTAACCCCGACACAATCCTTTTCCACTCATTAGCTAGAGTTACGCCGATCAAATCACTTACGTAAATATCTCCTATACAACACGGATCGGGCACACAACATAGGGGTCTCACTGATACATTGTCAAATAAGGATTTATCTACTCAGATCGGCTAGACAACTCAGGGTTCTTGCCGATATACTATCAAACATAGGATTATTGCATTTTTCACCTCTGCAACTTGCGTACATGAATTGCAATGGATCAAACACATTCTGATGCTCCTATAGAAAAGGAAACCGCCTCTTTACCAGTTCCTCTGCAGCCTTTGCATTTTTCACCTCTGGAACTTGCACACACCAATGGTGATGGATCAAACACATTGTGATGCTCCTATAGAACATGAAACTGCCTCTTTACCAGTTCCTCTACAACCTGCAATTGCTTGACCTAGTGGTTGACATCAATGACAACATTTGCTAAAAATATCCCCCTTTGGCATTGATGTCAATACACATAGACTTGTTCTTCTCCCCCTTTGACAAAAATGGCAAATGGCCTGACAGACATTCTTCTCCCCCTAAACAAAAATATTTATATCCTACTAGTAATATGCATAAACTGGAACTACTAGTAGCACCTAAAGGCTAGATGAACCATTATTACAATATAAAAAGCAGTGTCAATACTTCTTATAAAATTTTCAGAATTCTCCCTGAGACAAATGTGAGGTTCAAGGATGAAAGATAGTAAAAACAATATGCTCCTCCTGAACCATAGACCTCAAAATATGCTTGTGTTGAAGAAGGGTGAGACAACACCCAACTTGTGTCTGAGATACTCAAAGGTATCCTTAGGTAGAGCTTTTGTGAAAATGTCTTCAACCTGCTCACATGTGGGAACATATTCAACCTTCACTTTTTTTTTTGCAACCTTTTCCCTGAGGAAATGATACTTGATAGCAATGCGTTTTGTCCTAGAATGCATAACAGGTTTCTTTGAGATGTTGATGGCACTCGAGTTGTCACACATAATGACAATAGGATCTGAAAATGACATCTAAATATCCATCAGTCTATTTCATCCACAAGATTTGTGAGCAACATGTGGCAACAACTATATACTCTGCTTTAACTATGGATAGAGAGATAGAATCCTACTTGTTGTTGTGCCATGAAACCGATTTGTCTCCAAGGAAGAAATCTCCACCATTGGTTCTCTTCTTGTAATATACACAACCTGCCCAATCAACATCAATATTGGCTTGTAATGTGAAATATTCATTCTTTGGATACCATATGCCATAACTAAGTGTTCCCTATAGATACTTGAAGATTATTCTAACTGAATTCACATGTGATTACTTTGGAGCAGCTTGAAATCTAGCTACCATACACACTACTTTCACAATATCAATCCTTGAAGTTGTGTGGTACAATAGGCTGCCAATCATGGATCTATACAAGGTTTGATCTACACTAGGTGACTTGTCATCTTTGCTTAACTTGCATACTGTCACCATGGGGGTAACTGGCTTGTCCTCCATTTGAAATTTCTTCAACATGTCCTTTGCATACTTGGTTTGTGATATAAATATTCCCTTTTCTAATTGAGAAATCTACAAACCAAGACAATATGAAAACTCTCTAAGTAAAGACATCTCAAACTTGGACTATATTTGATCAGTGAATTCCTTACATAGGACATCTTTATTGCCTACAAAAATAATATTATCCACATACACAACAACTATGATCATATGATTACCGTCTATTTTTATGTACAAGTTACTATCAACACATCACTTTTTGAAACCTTGTTGATGTAGATACTTGTCCAACCTATAATACAATTCTCTAGGGGCCTGTTGCAGACCATATAATGCCTTCTTCAATAGGCATACAATTTTTTCATCCTCATGAAGCTAAAAACCTTCAATTTTCTCAATGTACACTTATTCCTTAATATTACCATTCAAGAATACAGACTTAACATCCATTTGATAAACCTTATATCCTTTATATGATGAAAATACCAAGAACATCCTTATGGCTTCAAGTCTTGCAACAAGAGAAAAAGTCTCTTCAAAATATATGCCCTCTACTTGGGCATATCCCTTGCATACCAGTCTAGATTTGTTTCTTATTACTTTCCCTTCTTCATTCATCATGTTCCTATAGACCCATTTAGTTCCAATGACATTCTTATCAACGGGTCTAGGAACGAATTCCCATGTTTTGATCTTCTCAATCTGTTGTAGCTCTTCTTCCATTGCGTTCATTCACTTCTCACTCTTGCTGGCCTCATTATATGTCTTGGGTTCCATCTCAGTCATAAGGTAGAAGTTTACTTTCTTGTTATTTATTGCATACCTTCTTCTTGTTTTCACACTTTCATTCTTGTTGCCAATTATCTAATTTTGTAGGTGATTCTTTTGCACATATCAATTTGGGGATATGCTAGGTGCCTCTTCTTGTTCACTTTCATATTTCTCTTTATCTTTAATATGTGAATATTCAATCTGATTTACTATGGTTTGTCTTCCTTTATGTGAATCCTCATCTACTTTCACGTTAACACTTTCTACCATTTTCTTCAACCTCTTATTGAAACAATTGTAAACCCTAGTGTGAGTGCAGTACCCCAAGATGATACCTTCATCACTTCTTGAATCACATTTCCCTAATCCATCTTCACCTCTTTTGATAAAGCATTTTCTACCAAATGCTTTGAAATACTTGACTGAGGGTTTCCTATCATACCATAACTCATAAGGTGTCATTTTGTTGTTCACTCTTAGTTGAACTCTATTTAATGTGTATACAGTAGTACAAATTGTCTCCTTCCAGTATGTATCAGGTAGATTTTCTTCATTTAATATTGTTCTTTCCATCTCATTGACTATCCTATTTTTCCTTTCCACAACATCATTTTGTTGTGGTGTCTTGGAGGATGAAAATTATCTTTTTATTCCATGTCTCTCATAATAATCTTCAAATTTATTTGATGTGAACTCACCTCCACAGTCTGATCTTAAGAACTTTAGCTTGTATCCACTTTCCTTCTCAACCATTCTTTTGAAAATTTTGAATCTTTCAAATTTCTATGACTTGTCTTGCGAGAAGATGACCGATGTCATTCTTGAAAAATCATCAATAAGCAACATGAAATATTTCTCACCATTGGGAGCTCTTGTTCTGGTTGGTCCACACAAATCAGTATGCACAAGTTCTAAAGGCCTTGTAGTTGAGTACTCCTTTGTCTTGAAGCTTTCTTTAGTTTGTTTTCCTCTTTGACACTCATCACAAAAAGTGCTTGCTACTTTGATAATCTAAGGTATGTGCCCAACATACCCTCTCTTTCTCACCTTAACAAGATTGTCAAAATTAATGTGACCAAGCCTTCTATGCCACAACCAACTTGCATCAACTTGTCCCATCCTGCATTAAGATTCACAGAATTCTTTCAACTTGTACACATTTCCATTTGTCCTTTTGCCTTCAACAACAAATTTTCCAGTGCTTTCATTTTTAATTTCACATCCTTTTGAGTCAAAAGTGAACATATATCCTTTGTTACACATTGACTTACACTCAATAGATTCTGTTTTAGACCTTTCACATAATATACATCATGAGCTTTTAACTTTCCATCAATGTTTAGTGTACCCGTGCCTTTTATTTTGATTGAAGAGTTATCTCCAAACCTCACTGAGCCACCATCCCAATCTTCAAGTTTAATGAATTTCTTCTTATCACCATTCATGTGGTTGGAGCATCCAATGTTTACTACACATAAGTTTTTCCTTTCAGCATGCAGGGCAGTTTGAACAATCAAACTAGACTCAACCTTGTCCTTACCCTTTTCAACCCAAACTCGTTTGGTTTCTTTCTTCTTTTTTGCTGTTATTTTCTGATCTAACTTTTCTTTAGGTTCCAACATTGACACTATATTCTTTTGATTAGTTTTCCTAAGCTTACAATGTTTTGCAATGTGACCCAAATTTTGACAATGATATCATTTTATATCCACATTGATTCATGAATTAGAAAAACTATTGTTGGACTAAAATGTATTTCTTTTACACTCATAAATTTTATTACAATGCCCATTACAATGATAACAAATGACATTTACATATTTAAGAGAAGCAAATGGATTTCTACTTTCAAATTTAGGAGGAGACCTATTCATTAATCTACAATCAATAATTCTATGACCATATGTATTACATTTGTAGCAATAACCATGGAATTGGGGTGCATACCAATCATTGTTGAAGTTGTTTCTCATTTTTCTTCTTGGAGAAACATAACTAGGTCTTCTTGAGCTCTTCCTCATATCCTTGACTCTTGTGAAACCTTCATCATACATCTTGGCTTTTCCTTTTGGATCAGCATGTCTGCTCTTTGTAGCAACAACATATGTCTTCTTTCAGTGGGCTTTCTTACAATGAAAGTTTTTCATTTACATTTTCACTTGAAGAGACAAAAAGTATCTCTTCATTTGCTAATTCTTTACTGGAAGAATAATGAATAGCATCAAATCCATCACCTTATGTATCCTTTGAGTGATTTTGTGTGTTCAACATTTTGTCCAATGCATCAATGTTGCCCTCATACTTGATTCTCACCTTTCAAGTTCATCTCTACACTTTTCAAGTTCTTCCCTGAGACTCACAATTTCTTCCTCCAAGTTTTGATACTTTTTCTCCTTGTCCTATAAATCTTATTTTGTCACTTCATTTATTGTTTTGGTTTCTTCCAACTGAGTAGTTATGGCAGCAATATTGCTATTTGATTCTTCAATATTCTTGTTTAGTAATTCATGCTCCCTTATGACAAACTTCTTGTATTTCCTGAACTCTTTTCTTACTTTGTCAAGTTCTTCAAGAGCAAAAACCAATTCTCCTTCAAGTTCAACCACAACATCTGTATCTCCTTCCTCATTTTCACCTATATTTTCAGATTGACCACCACTATGTTTCTCATTAAGGATCTCTTGAGCAATGAAGACATTATTTTGTTTTTCATCTTCACTGTATTCCTCAGTTGACTCACTTTCATCATCAGAGACATCACTATCAACTGAGTAAATATCTTTCTTCTTTTAAAATTTTCTTCTTCTTGGTTTATAAAACCTTTCACCCTTATCCTTAACAACTTCCACATTATTATCTTACTTCTTCTTATAGGAACACTTAGCAGCAAAATGTCCTATTTTACCACAATCAAAGCATTTGAAAGGTAGTGATATTTATAACAAAGTTAGCTCCAGTAGCATTTGATTCATTTTCTTCCTCATTGGTAGCTTGTTCTTTCCCTTTCTTTGTGGAAATAAATGCAACCTCTCTCTTTAAAGATTCTATGCCTACTTTCCTCATTTCATATGCCAATAAGGAACCAAATAATTCATCCATAAAGAAATTTTTTAAGTCTTTAGCTTCCTCAATAGTAGAGAACTTTGTGTTATATTTTGAGGTTAATATTCTCAAAACCTTCTTGGCAGTAACTTCATCTTTGACATCCTCTCCAAGTCCTCTTATAGAACTCACAGTCTCATCAATTATTTGCAGATAATCAACTATCTTTTCTTCTTCTTTCATTTTCATATTTTCAAACTGAGCACTTAGATTTTGTAGTTTGGCTTATTTGAATTTGGTATATCCTTCATATACACTTTGTAGCTTGTCCCAAGTTTCTTTTGCTAATGTGCAATGCATAACTTTGACAAAATTTGCATCTAACAGACCACTTAAGATTGTATTCTTAGCTTTGGAATTGTTCTCATATTCCCTTTTAGCATCAGGATCAGTAGGAGGAACTTGAGGAATAGTATAACCATTTTTTACTAACTTCTAGACATCAAATCCTAGGGAAGATAGGTAGGTTTCCATTCTTCTACTCTATAAGGCATAGTTGGTACCATCAAAGATAGGTGCTTTAGAGGAGGATTCATTCCTAGACATTGTGTTTACAAAGCAGGATCTACCCAAGATAGAGAAAGATTTTTACTACAAGGGAACCTACTCTCTTATACCAATTGAAGAACACAAGTGGACACTAATAGGGGGGTGACTTAGTGTATTTAAATTTCTTTAACTATGTGTGAAAATAATGAACTATAGACTAGTTAAGAACACACACACAAGTCAAACCACAACACAAGATGTATGAGGAAAACCCAATATGGGAAAAACCTCGGTGATAATAGTTGATGTAGTCTACTACTCCAATCTAGCCTCACAATAAGAAAACTATTTATAATATGTTTAGGGAACCAACCCAAGGAGAACCAACCCCTGATGATTTTGAGCACCAACTCAAGGAGCACCAACCCCTAAGTATTTTTGAGCACCTACTCAAAGGAGTACCTACCCCACCCACTCAAAGAAATTCAATGATTTAAGATTCAATACAATAGAAATCCTTGTCGCAAATGTGTTTTGCAATTCTTATGAATAACACATACTCTACTGCAATGAGATATTATGCCTTTGATGACTAGATTCTGCATAATTAGCATTTCTCATCAACACACTCTATTTTTCTGCATAAACACCATCTCAAGAAATTAGTATGTCTCTGGTATTCTCACACTAACTCCCCACTAATTCCAACACACTTCTATTCATACAAGTATACTATATATAAAATCCTCTTCCTTTTCCTTATTGTACTCCACCAACTTGTCAGGAGCTATATTGAATATGCAACATGTGGTATAGGAAGATTTGATTCTCTGAACATTCCTTTTTGCCATAGATCAATCCATCTTAAATGCATCTTCACAGAATTCTTCCGTGATTAGATTATCCTCTGTTCTAGAGTTTCTATTTTAGGTAATCTCAAGTTTGAGATCTTGTTTGATGATCTTCTTGAGTCCTACAAGTAAGTTTAGAGTTGCTCTATAGCTGCAAGCATTAAATGTTTCTCCCTCAGAGTTTCAGCCTCAACAACCAATTCAGATCTATCGGTTTGTGTTGTGTTATTAGGCTCTGATAGCCACCCACATGGACCATTCATCCATCTGCATCCACTATCCAAAAATATCTTGTAATGCCCACCAAAATACCCTAGAGATATAAAGTTATCTAACATGAAAATAGAGATAATTTTTTTTAAAGCATCTTCTATTACAACATATTAAACTACCATTAGATAAAAAGAATTAGTTAACATCTACAAGATTATATAAAATATCTTTCATATCATTATTACACAAGTAGAATACAACACAACATCTACCATTCCCTAGGGTACTTCAACTCCATCACATAAATAACTCTAACACATAAACACATCTCCATCTATGATACCATTCAACACTTATTACATTCATTTCCTAATCGATTACTTTCCTTCATAGCATGAGAATGATTATTCAAAAAATGCATATCCTATTATCCATTTCATTCATTTTAAAATGGCAAACCAAATGTTCCTAATCCCTTTCCAAACCTTCTAACATGTCATGTTATCATGAATTATCAATTAGGCATTAACTAATGCAATCTAGTTCATTTCCTTAATTATAATCATACATCCTACAAGCTACTCATTCTTATTCATATTCTAAAGACATCCATTAACCAAGAATAAAATTATTTCCATTAACTACATTCATTTAATGACAACAAGCACATCACTCAATCATTTGGTTCCTTCCAATCTAAAATTACATACATTAAGATTATCCAATTACAATATAGATATTTATAATGATTTTCAATAATCATAATCTATTACAATACATCATGATCTCAATCTACTACAAATCCCATTACATACGATTACAAGATACAAGTACATAATCCTCCTTTATAATTACATATTCCTCATGATACAAGATATATAGTTTCAATCTCAAATAAATAGAATATACTCCAAGAATCCATTTACATGAAGAGAAGATATGAATCCATACCCATGCACAAAATCTTCCAACAAAAAAACATCCCAATGAAAGAAGGCATCAAACCACCCGACCATGTGGAACCATAAGGAACCACTTTCTGTGCTAGGAGATGACACAAGATCCCACTCACACTCTACATATAGGTTGACACCTAACAAACAAAGAGGTAAAATAACTTCAAGATCACAAAAAATCCAAAGGCTAATCAACAACATAGCATAAGGAACTAGGACCAACATGTAGGGAAGAGTGTCATCATATTCTATCACCAATAAGAATATCCTAGAACTTAGTAAGACATCCATGGTACGCATGTGGAATTGTCTCAAGCTTTAAGGAAATCAAGGGAGTTTGGCTTATTCGGTTACCAAATCTGCCCACCTCACTCTAGTCTCCAAGCCATGATATGGGGTACCACATACACATTTATTATCTTATTAAGATGAGTTACTAGTACCCAACCCACCTATGCTTAATTTATTATGTTATCACTTGATTAAATAATAAAATTCCAAATGAGCTATCCAAAAGGTCTAGACCCTGAGTCCTAACCATAAGGAATCCTAGTAGTCCATTCCTAATAACCTCGGTAGACTCATGGAAGCCCACTCTCCCTAATCATGCACCTATACCTTAGGGTAACAACATACTCAAATACAAGAACAATGGCTCTCATATGCATCATAACCCAAATAACTAAGGTTATACATCAAATAATAATCTCCAAGAAAATGAACAACATATGCCAATATCACAACCTTACAAAGGCAACCATGAATTCTTAAACATCAATAATCTCATTATAAAAAATATTCAACATGAGCCCAAAGAATAACAACAAGGTATTTCTCATCTTTCTTAGTCCAATAGTGAAATCAATCATCTCAAATCAATAAATCAAGCATACAGCATCACAGGAATAGACTCATACACGACAATGCACAAGCACATGAGTCTAAATACCAAAATTCCCAATAGCCAAAATCAAGAATAAAATCCCAATGAATACATTAAACATATATTTTTTATAGACATGAAGAATGCAATCTTCTCAAATCAAATTACATAAGAAGGATTTAAAATCCCCAACCTGAAAAATAGAAGTTATAGAATGCAAAATTGTTGTAGAAGCGGCAAGCCAAATCTTCAATCCACCAACAAAAATAGCAACCTCAAGCAAATCCAAGCCAAGCTCCAAAAGCCAAATCAATAATTCTCATAAAATTCTCCAGCCAAGCCACCCACACAACAAACTCAAATCTCCCAATAAATATAAATTGATCAAAAACTATACAACTTCTCTAACCAATCAAAATAATCCAAAACATAATATTTCATACCAACCATGCCAAATATTGAGGTAGAACAATATAAAATAAGATTATTACAATCTCCAAATTCATAGCCAACAATGGGAGAGGGTAGGTAAGACAAATAATAAATAAACAAATGGGTAGGAAAAAATAAATAATAATAAATAATCTCATTAACAAATAAATAAAATAGAAAGGGTTAATATAAAATAAATAAATCAAATGCCCAATAAATGTTAAGCCACACAATAGTATAAATAAATAAACAAGCAATTAAATAATAAAATCTTCACAACCACAACTCCCAAGAGGGCCGATCATAACAAGGGGTAAGTAAAGAAATAATAACAAATAAATAACCAATAAATAAATAGATAGATAATAAACAATAAAGAAAATAAATAATTAAATAAGTAATAAATAACCCAACAATAAATAAATGGATAAATAAATAAATAAAATAATAAACAAATAATTAAATGTATAGATACATATAAATTCTCTAGCCAATAATAATTTAAACTCAATGCCATTAATATCTACCACATACGTATAAAATATAATACTAAATAAATAATATTTCATGCATAATTATAAATGCCAAATATTATGATCCAAAAAATAACATTAATAAATAATAACCTTCAATAATTAAAGGACAATTATATTTAAATATCAATGCCATCCATTAATTTAATTTAATTAATAAATTATATAAACCAATTAATTAATTTATAATTTAATTAATAATCACACATTAATATTAAATATTTATATCAACTATTTATTTAATTTTTTATTATAAACTATGTAAATCTATTAATTTAATTTAACATTATTAAACTATATAAATCAATTAGTTAATTAATAATTTAATCAATCAATAATCATAACACTTCAAAGAAATCCAACATAGGACAACTCAACACACCACTCAACGTTAAATAACTCACACTAAGGCACTAAATTGACAAGGGTAATCAACTTAAACCTAGAGTGTAGGATGCGTTTTTATGTCATCTTTGATCAACTTGCCATTGGGATGAAGACACGCTCATACCTGTGAATCCAAGTGGAGTCAATGTCTAGTACCTGCAACCTATCATCACCAAGACAAATAGAACATATACCATAACAGGTATCATAAAATAAGCAGACGAGTGAAAGGAAACCACAATGTCATATCATGCTCATGAATGAGTTTTATGACATCGTCCCTTATCACGAATGCAGTAGAAGACACTCGTAATCAAACAAGCATTGTCGTATTCATCATCACATCCAAAACAATCATGAAATAGGGTTAGTACATGATAAAATACCATCATATCATCATTAAGTAGAATGAGCTATATTAGTATGATATATTGTTGTACAAAAAAGAAAGATGACTCAGGAAGGGGCACTACAGATCTGATCTCCCTATTGTGAAATATCTCAAGCCACAATAACTGACTGCACTTAGGTCATCATTAATGCATTCTCCATCCTTCTGCTCTGATTGGGTCAATGAAAACCTCATTCAAATTCTTCATCACCGACATTTGTGAATCAAATTTCCTTTTTTTAACCATCAAGAAACCACATGTCTTCACAATCGGTGTCCAAATCACTTAATGTCAGTCAACTGCCAAGTAGATATTTGTGTCAATCAAACTACAGATGTGGTATCAAAAACATCTTTGTTGATCAGCTCTACAGATACACATTGGGCTGACAACTACCAATCATTTCAATTAGCTCGATGACCTTGTTCTTTGGAAGGTTTTCTCATCAAGGAAACTCTCTCTAATCCCCTCTATCTCTTGGATTTTGCTTCCCTCATGGTCATCACTGAGAGTCGCACTGATATCCTTTCATTACTGTTATCAAGCTAGCACCTATGGTTGGGCTGACAAATAGATGTCTTGTCGATGTCCTTCACATTCTTCTTTATCGGGGTGACATACATAGTCAGTCTATCCATTACAAATTCATCTCAATGGTCTTCGTCTTATTGATCAACTTGGCTTGCCATATTGTTTGCATCGAGGTGACTCATCCCAATGTTTCTCCTTGTAGCTCCATCAGCATGTCTTGAACTATCAGTCGGACTCTTGGAATATCACTCCACTTCTAAACTTAGCCTGACAACCATCCATTGGCCAGACACTTCCCAATAGCCTTTTGAAGACTTTGGTTTCTTTCACTGTGCACATCGGGCATACACATCCTGATGTCATCACTCATGTTTCTTGTCAATGTGAATTTCACTTACAGACTGACTCGATGATTTCACTCCGACAATGTGACCCCTGTCGATGCAAGAACTCATCGGTCAAAACTCTTACCGATCAAATTCTCCATTCAGTCACCTCAAAACTCAACTCTTTGCCATGAGTTACACCGATAGTCTTTTCTCAACTTCTTAAGAGACATCATCCTGACTCATATTTATAGATCACCACCTATGAATATGTGTTGGCATGACACATGAAATCAGAATGACTGCCCTCTGCTCGCATCGATGAAGGTCCTCACATTGATGCAATGATGACCATCTTCCTATCGGTATGTCTCTTGCCAATATCAATGCAGGTTAATTTTTCTCAACACGATCTTGCATCGATCTAACTTACATCAATAACACCCTTTCAGCTTGACATCCCCAAATTATTATGACACAATCCGAGACCCAGTGTCATCCCAATAGCATTCTCTAATCTGTCATCGGTCGGAGTCACACCGACCGCACATTCTAACCCTGACACAATCCTTAGCCTCTCATCGACCAGAGTTACATTGATCAAATCAGTGATGCAAACATCTCCTGCACATCGTGAATCAGCCAGACAACACAAGGGTCTCACCAATACATTGTCAAATAAGGATTTCTCTACTCAGATTGGCCAGAAAACTCAAGGGTCTTGTTGATATACTGTCAAATAGAGGATTATTGCATTTTTCACCTTTGCAACTTTCACATACCAATGGCGATGGATCAAACACATTGGGATGCACCTATAGAACATGAAACAACCTCTTTACCAATTCCTCTGCAACGTGCACACACCAATGGCGATGGATCAAACACATAGGGTTGCACCTATAGAACATGAAACAACCTATTTACTAGTTCCTCTGCAACATGCACACACCAATGGTGATGGATCAAACACATTGTGATGCACCTATAGAACATGAAACTGCCTCTTTACCAGTTCCTCTACAACTTACAACTTCTTGACCTAGTGGTTGACATCAATGACAATATTTGCCAACAATCCATTTCTATGAGCCAATTTACTTCTTCTTTCTACTTTTCAAACTCTCTCAAGCACTAGGATATAATTCTTTGGAGAAAAAAATGTTGCATGTTACCCTTGAAATCTTTTCTTCTTTAACACACTCCATGCCTCGATTTTTGCACTTAATAGTATGTTAATTATGTGTTTTTCTTCGTACATGCACCACCTATGTCATTCATGTAGAATTAATTTTTTGGGACACTATATTAGCTACCACCTTGACTATAATAAGAAGCCAGTCTCCAACTTATGCCACCATTTCAAACATTGAGACGGTTATCTTGGAACATGCGGCCCTTTATTTATTGCAATTAATATGGCCAACTATGTCAATGAAAGCCAAAAGTTAGCAATTATTTACCTTGATTTTGAAAAGTACATACAGCAGGACACATGTTGCATTCTCATACCTTGCACACTCTCCTAAACCCTGAATAACTTGATTATGATTTGGCTTCATATTTTTACTTGTGAAATGAATCCATGTGAGGCCTCAGCTTGCACATATTTATGAAACCTCACCTTTCCCTTTATGGCTTGAAGTGTCAAGTCTATAAATATGACCATGACGCATACTCATCATTGTCTTAACATTTGGCTTGGTTTGCAACATACTAGGAGCATGGACACTCCCGTTAGGCTAGTCAGCAATAGGTCAAAAGTAGCTTTCTTAGGAAATATCTCAGACAGGTGCCTTCAGTGCATGACTAGGAGAGCTAGTCATGTGTTCATTGCTTCTATAAAATGGGTCTTAGGGGAAGACTTCGTTGGTGTGAAAGATAGGTATCGCGTCAACATGGACATATACTTGCACTTCATAGCTTCTTTGTTGGACATTATCATAGATGGGAAAGTCATCACACATCTTACTGAGGCGATCTTCCCTAAAACATACTTTGACGGGTTGGATGAAGTGATCCATTTTGTTGTGTTGCTTGTTGGACTTCCCAAAACCTTAGAGTTGAGGTTCTTCATTGATCTCAATGAAAGGGTTCAGTGGAACCCATTTGTTTTTGGCTTCAAAGTCATAATGCAGCCTCAACACCGCTATCGTGTTGAAAGTGCAACTAATTTTCCAGATTTACTTACACCTTTGGGTACCCTTGGAGGGAACTACTCAATATTCTGACTTTCAGGACTATATATTCCCAAGAATTATGACTCTCGACGAGCCTCCCCACCTGATCACAGTCGCACTTCTAGCTAATTCTAACTCTGACTACATGATGGAGGACGAAATTGAAAAAGCAGAGTATGAGGAAGAGGAGGAGGACGCTGACTGAGAAACATCATTTTGTGCTATTATATCTTTTTCTTTTTGTAAAATACTAAGAAATGGCCCAAGAGCCTCTTTTTCTTGTAATTATGTAAAGGCAACAACACATAATATAATATAATATTTGCTTTCGTGTCACTATGGCTCTTTGGTTTTTCAAAAAATGTGTTTGTAAATTCTTGTTTTATTTTGGTTCGTTTAAGACTTCCACTTAAAACTTTTAAGGGTTCAAAAGAATCTAGACTTAGGACAAAAGGCCTCTAAAAAACAAGGAACACACTATTTATAACATTTACACAAAAATAAGCAACTAAGATTTAATTAAAGATTTTAAGATGGATCCCATTGACTGGGATCTCCAATAGTTCACCTTGTGAGTTTTCTAGCACAAAAGCATTAAATACCTTGCATTCAAAAATGTGGAATGGACCCTCCCACAAACTATCAAACTTTGTGTTCTATCCTAGATTAGCACCACGTTCATTGTATTTGAGGACAAGATCTCTACGCTAAAAACCACAATCCAAACTCTTCTTGTTGAAGCACTTTTTGACAATTTGCTGACGATTTTGGAGAGACTCAAAAGTTGTTTCCCTTTTTTCTTGTAACTCCAAAAGTTTCACAAATCTTACCTCCATGGGATCATTTTCCCCTAACTCTAGAGAATTTAGAAGCTGTAAGGCTAGAATCTCTAGCGAGACTAGGAACTGCGCCTCCTTTCCATACATGAAATTGTATGAGGATTTCTTTAGCACCTATTTGGGAGTCACTCGGTTTGCCCAGAGTGTTCTCTTCAAATGGTAGTGACATTTTGTTTTATATTCAGCTCCAATTCTTTTAATGAGTCAAATCAATTTTTTGTTGGTAGACTTGGCCAAACCATTCCCTTATGGGTAATAGTACAAGGAAGTTTTTAGATAAGTGCCATGGTTGAGGGCAGATTGGGTGACCCTGGAACCTATAAATGCTCTAGCATTTATAGTCTTCGGTAGACCAAACCTTGAAACCAACTCCTCTAAGAAGCTCAATATCTTAGCTTCAGTTTCATTCTTTAGTGGAATTGCCTCAATCCAACATGCGAAGTAATCTATCATAGTGAGGATCCATTTATGGCAATGAAGGATGCTAAGTTGATCATTCCTATGAAATTTAACCCCCATTGAGAAAAAGGTTCATCCACTAATATAGGCTTGAGTGGCATAGCTGCATTTCTACGTTTCCCATCATAGAACTGGTACTCCTTGCATTTCTAGATAAGACAATGAGCATCTTTGAATCATGAAGGTCAGTAGTACCCCACATGGGTGATTTTAATGGCGGTTGTTAGAGTGGAGAAGTGACCTCCAGCAGAGCCACTATGGAATTCAAGTAGAATCCTCTCGGCTTTCTATTCATCTACACAATGGAGTAGAACTCCATCAAAATTTATTTTGAACAAGACTCCTTCAAGAAACTGGTGACCATTGTTCTATATGTTGGAATTATTTTCATTGATGTCAATTAGTGTTATAGGGATATCAAGAGGTTACAAAGAAGCAGGTAGCAAGTAATGTACATAACATGCATGTTATGATATACAATTACAAAAATATTGTAGATTGAAGACATACGTGGGTTACAGAGTACAAGTCAGTGTTGGTGATGATCTATTTTATGCAACATTGTGTGTTGGACCAATCGGGTTTGATTCAGGAGGGACTGTAGATTCAAATATGTTGATTCATGGCAGCTCGATGAGTGTGGCAGTTCAACTCAATGACCTATGTCACTCTTCAAACTATTACATTTGATGGGTATAGCCAAGTTGGCTTCGATTGGTCCCCATCCCTCTAGTTGTACATATATGTAAATGTGTTGGCAGCTCAGTGGTGTGCTCATGCTGAGAGTGTGTGTTTGTGGGTCTCACAGTGTGTTCATGAGCAGTAGAGTGACCGTGCAGGATAATTCCTATGTACAGGAAATAGTATTTCCTTTATCCCACAACATGATTGTTGAGAGTAAAATGTCATGCAGGACAAGAGTTTAATTGAAGTTGAAGACCTCCTATTAGCCCGCGATATGTTATACAAGGTTCTTTAACCTTGCAGGATAAGAAGATGAAAGGAGGTCAAAGGGCAAAGAGATATTCTCTTATCCCACAGTTTCAAATGTGACTAACAAAAGTCACATGGGATAAGGAACTAAAGGGAAGTTGGTGGCTTCCCTTATCCCACATGGACTATGATACACACCAAGTGTCACATGGGCTAACAAGCAAAGCATGAATAAACCCTTATCCCGCAAGGGTTTACAACGGTGAGAAAGTTGTTGCGGGATAAGAATATAAAGGAAACAGAAAAGTCCACTTATCCTACGCGTCTCTGCAGGGATGAGGAAAGCACTGCAAGACAAGGGATGGCTTGTCTAGGTGATAGACATAGCTTATCCCACAAGGGAAAACAATTTTGAGGAATGTAACACAAGAAAAAAGGAAAAGCTTTGTGAACATGGACAAGGCGTATCTCACGAGGTGAAACCAGGGCAAGGAATGCACCCTGGGAAAAGGACAAGAGAAAGAAAAGACAAAAAGGGGAGAAACCTTATCCCATGTAGGTTTAAAGACCATGCAAATGAGGTGCATGCTAACAAAGGAAGAGGTGTATAACACGAAGATCAGGCATAGTATGAAGAGCCTGATTGTCCACCTGGGCATTAACCATGTTTAGCCCAACAACATGGCATGTATGGAATGAGTCAGAGGTCATGTTTGCATGCTGATAGAAGCAAAGAATTATGTGGTAGCTGACTGACATTGACCAAGTGATGTGGATGCAAAAAATAAAGACAAGTGGTCCTCAAGTGGTCAACAATGAAATCCGATATGCAGAGATTTATTGAGGTGGTTGACGATCTTTTCATAGTAGATGAATAGAGGATGAATGACACATTAATGGCAAACCTATTGCAATTTGTTGATGGGATTGAGATGATCAACAATAGTTGGATTAAATCTACTAGATAGATCAAGTTTGCTAAAAATAGAAACCTTGTGTAGAAGGTGAATGGTACAGAGACCAAAAACAAGAAAATAGAGTAGGGTCATTCAATGTAGTGGTTTATTCAAGGAGGGAAATTAAATCTACTGCAACCCACATCCTTGAAGAGAAGATTGAGATATCTAAACTTATAAATCTATGTACAAAATGACCTGAAGACATTTAATGTAAATGACTAGTCACAGATCATTTTGAAGATAGAGAATAAAATCTTGTTGGATATAAAGAATTGACTGTAGGCAGAGGCAATTTAATATGATTTGACATTGGTGGTGATGAATACTAATAGGGGGGAGTGAATTAGTATGCCAACAATCTTTGCACTAAAACACTTACACAGTCTAAAGATAAATCAGTAAAGCAGTCTGACAGTCAAACCGGTTACCACACATGCAAACCAAAATGCGAATAAAACATTCACCCACAAAAGTAATACAACCATAACACAAGATATTTGACGTGGAAACCCAACTGGGAAAAACCATGGTGAGATAGAACTCACAAGTCACTATCTGTAGAATAGAAACCAAACCGGTTAAGGTTAGACCGGTTAAGGTCTTACAATGTTCTTCACCAGAATAGATCCTGTTAGGAATCTCAATCTCTATTAGGAGATAAGTCCGATTAAAGACTACCTGGTCAGAGGATTTTAGATTTGCATGTGTGAACCACCTTGTTAGAGGATTTTACAAAGGCTTTGAGGCCTACCCGATTAGGGGCTACAGACTTGTCAAAGATGTGAGTAATCAACAAGTGTTTGATCTATCTAATAGCACCAACCGCTTGGTTAGATCCAGTATTGCTCACAGCTAATGCATTCCAGCATTACTTCAGTCTTCTCTATCTCTCTCTTAGTTACAACTCAATCTTCTCAGATAAGATCACTCTTATAACAACTCAACATCAACCTTAAACCCTAGCTCAACATTAACCCTTTTTGTAACCACCTAAAACCCTAGACATGATGTCCTTTTAAAAGAATCTGATTTCATGTCGATCCAATAGGATTTCTTTACAATTTCCTAGGTTCAATGAACCTAGACATACTTGGTAACACACTACAAGAATCACCGTCAAACAATCGGTGGATTGGTAACTCATCACAAAATACCGGTTGGTAACTCATCACAGAGTATTACCGGTTCATACAAAATACCGGTTGCTGGTTTGACAAAAATGAAGACTGGTAAGAATCTGTTGTGCTTCTTTCCTCCCTCATACCACTTGTAATTTGTGAACCGCTTGGGGTCGACATGCTGCTTCAGACTGGGAAACACATTATGCAAAATCACCACTAGTCTAGAGACTAGTATACAACATACTGGTTGGAACAAATACCGGTTGAGCATAGGTTCATACATATAAAGGGGATCTCAATACAAGTGTGTGTCCATTAATGACAATCACAACATAAACCACAAAAATGACAACAATCTCCCCCTTCGGCATTGATGGCAACACTTAGGAAAATAAAATTTTGACATCTAAGTGTTTTATAATAGAAAAACTTGTCATTAACAAAATTGCTCCCCCTAAGCATATACACTATCCCTTAATCAACAAAGTGTATAGCAATTTTGCATTCAGAGCATAATCATTAGAGAATATAGCATATATCACAGCATATATCAAAATTTCAAAACAGATACTTCTCCCTCTGATATACCAAAATTTCAAAATTTAAAACCATATAATTCTCCCCCTTTGCCAACAATGACAAAGTACCACTGAAAAACCTGTTTCCATATATATATAAAAGAGTTTATGACAATAATGAATAATACTTGTCAAAAACCACTTTATAGTCCTACAAACATTATTTCATGGAAAGAGACCAGGACTCAAGTAGGGAGGTCGCCACTTCCTTCTCTATCTACATTTGTGATACCTGTTCCTCCATGGCATCTATTGTGCTCAGTTCTTGTGTGACTGTCAGGGCATCAAAGTTTAGATAGCATTTTTGGAGAATTTGCAGTCATGGAAGTAATACCAGTTGAAGCTCCTGCAAATCCCTAGACCTTGTGCTGATCTCTTGCTACATCTTGCCTGACTGGATCTGGAACCGGTGAATAGTTTGCCCATATGCTGCAAAGGAGTCATAAGGAGTCTTGAATGTGCTCAAGTAGGACTATAAGTCCATTTGAAGCTATTGCTTCTTGGCTAGCACATCATCATAGAATAGATGAGGTTGACACATTTTGCTGAGTAGCAAGTTTCCCTCATCCAAGGCACTCGTTATGTCCTTTTGATCCTTTAGCAGTTCAGTCCTAAGCTCATTCAATTTCTTCACTAGAGCAACATTAAGAGCCTTTTGGTGCTCTTTCTTTACATTGGCCTCTACTGCTTCTTCTAGACTCTGCACCTGATCATCCACTACAGTACACAGAAGTTTGAGTTGTGCTAGTGATGAATCAGTGTTAGGAAGATTAGTGTTGGGTATTAGACCAGTAAGTGTATCTACAGCTGCCTAGATGATGTCTTGTTCCTTTTTCCTGCGAATGATCTAAAGGTGCTCTTGAGAAACCTTGATGCTCTACATAAGCTCTGACTCACTTGCAGATTGGAGATCGATAGGACTAGAGAGATCAACCGGTGAGGGTTGACTTCTAGTTGCCTTCAGAGTCTCCACCTGAGAGCTTTTTGCCGCTTCTCATTCCTTGGCTTCTTCAGCTTTCTTCTTTTCTTCTTCTCTTCTCTTCTCTTCTTCCTTGTCTTCCTCTACCTTTTTCTTCTCCTCTACTCTCCTCTTCTGCTCTTGCTTTTCTTCCTCTTCCCTCTTCTTCTTCTCTTCCTCTTCCTTTTTCTTCTTCTCTTCCTCTTCCTTTTTCTTCTTCTCTTCCTCTTCCTTCTTCTTCTTCTCCTCTTCTTTCTTCTTCTTTTCTTCCTTGTCCTCTTCTTCTTTCTTCTTCCTTTCTTCTTCTTGCTTCTTCTTTTTTTCATCTTTTCTTTTCTCCTCTTCCTCTTTTCTCTTCTCTTCCTCTTTCTTCTGTTTCTCATCTTCATCCTTCTTCTTTTTCTCTTCCTGATCTTTTGCTTCTTGCTATTTGTCGATAGCTTATTCACCACCCTGATTGGCCCATTGCCCCTATTCAGTACCCTCAGAAGGTATTTCTTGAGTGACATCTTCTACATCCAGGGCATCGACATCTATGGTGTCGATTGGTTCTTCCACTAGGTTTCCTTCCTCATCAAAAACCTCATCCGGTTTGGAAATGACTAGTTCTTTTTCCACTTGGAGCTTGGCCATTCATTCTTTGTGAGAATTGATAGCATGGGTCATGTTCTAATGTGTATCTTTTTCTACATCATCAACTCTCCCCTCCAACAGCTAGAGTCTTCTTCTCCTTGTGAAGAAGAGACCTTTATTTTGATCCAATACGTCAAACAATTCTAAATTTGAGAGTTCGGGAAAGTACTGTGCAAAAACTTTCTCCCTAATCTCCTATTCCTTTTCAATGGCAATGCACCATTTGTTATCCAATGCTTTAAATAATGAATCCAATGTCTGAGATTTAATCTTTGATGGTGACCAGTCATTTTTACATAAATAAAGAATGATTTCCTGTAGTACTTCATCTTTTTCCTCACTATTGAATTCATCATAATAATCTATTAAATCATGAAGTAACTTTCTCCTAATATTCTTTACTATTCTTTGACAATGTGTCAAAGGTTTGTAAGAGGAGATATCTATATTTACTGGTGCAGATGTTGCCGGTTCATTCTTCTTCATCTTCTTGGTCTGTCTAGCCTTATTTAGCTGTTCATCAGACTCAGTTTCTTTAGAGTCCAGTTCATTTGCCTTATTCTTCCTCTTCCTTTCGAAGACTTTTGTCTGTGTTACCTCTGGTTTCATCTTTGCCGATGACCACTTGGTCACTCTTGGAGTCGCAGTGGTAGCTGGTGTCGATGCTGCAGGCACTACCTTAGCTTTCTTAGCTGCCGGTTCTTTTCCCTTCTTCACCGATGGTTCTTCAACTAGTGTGATCCTCTACAAGTAGCTTCCAATCCTCTTAGCCTTTGGATCAAGAGGCTAGGCAATAAGGGTTGAAGCATACCCTTCCAGCATGTCAAACATGACCTCATAGCCCATAGGCTCCACTTCCTCCATTCTAGGCTCAACAGCCTCCATTAGACATTTGTCCACCTGAATAGTGAAATAGATGTCATCTTCGTATTTCTTTACTATGTCACCTAAGATTCTTACCCTTTGACTCATCTTTCTTTTGAGCTCATCAAAGTATTTGTTCAGTACCTCAGGGTAGTCGATTCCAATGGTTTGCACACTTTCCTTTATCTGCTTGGTTACCGATTGGTCAGGGGACCACTGGACATCTCCTACACCCAGAAAATAGCCTTGGAAATAGAAAAATAACCCTACCAGTAGTTGTCCAAACTTAAACCTCAGTGAATTGTCCTTTTTGATTGCCTTAAGATTTAACAGGAGTTGCCTCTACATATCGGTACATATGTCAAATGATTTATCCTCTTTAATCATCCGGTAAGCGACATTTACCACTGTAGCAGATACAAAATTAATCCTACTAGCTGAGAATGTTCTGTAGCCTATCACCATGCAGATGTATTTCACCAGTTCATCCTTGATAGGATTAACTATCATCCCTCGTGAGTCACTTGTCAAACCAGTGAGCTTGGTCATTTCCGTTTTGCTTACCATTCTAAGGGCTGGCACTTCCCCTGTGTTGTAGAAACCGATCACTGCATGAATTGCCTCAGGCATGATATCATGCATCCTCTCCAGGTACATCTTGTCACCATGGACTCTACTCAAGATGATCCTGATGTGATCCTCCATGAAGTCTTCCATAAAATATACCACATTATGGAGTTTCTTCTTCTCTAAGATATTGAATTCTAGTTTGATCTTTTTGTCCTTGCCACAAAATAGACCTAACTGAGTGTGAATAGCTAAAGACCCTAGGTCTTCTATTTTGCAATCAATATAATCAGAAATTCCTTCTTCGACTATGACTCCAACCGGAACTTGTGATAAAGCATTATATTTAGCCTTCCTTTGAATAAAACTTTCTGACTCTATGGATGTACTCAAACTGGTATGAGATGCAGAAGCCATTGTAGAGTATTTCAAGAACATGAAAAATACCTTTCAAACATGAATTTAGGGCATCCAGATTCTACTTCACTTCACTCTCCATCGGATGCCAAATCACCGCTTTGAGTTCTCCACTACTGCTTGCAAACTAAATTTGAATCTCTTTCAAGGTTATCCAATTTCTTGAAATCTAAGCTCAAATCGCCTTTTCTTCACTCTGCACTTAAAAAATTTTCTTCACTCAAAAACAGATAGTGAGAAATGATTTGAAAAATTGCATTTATACATGTCTCTCACCTACCGTCATTAATGCTCCTCTATTAGGGCGTAAACCCTAATTTGCCTTTTTACCATTTCTAGTCTTCTACCAGGCAATAGGTATCACATACCAGTTAAGGTCTTTTACTGTTGTCAACCAAGGGTTCGAAAGCATTTCACCATTTGCTCCCCCTAAGCCTTTGAGGCTTAGTTTGCCGGTTCCGATATTTCCACACTAGGTGCAGAAACCGGTTCCTCCTTCGACAATATTGGTTTCTTCCTCCATGTTTTCTTCATGTCTCCTTGAACTTTTTCAACATCTATTTCTCCTTCCTGAGTGACCAGTATATCATCAGATATACTTTTTCTGCTTCTGCAGAATCTTGCAATGTGACCTGGTTTGTTGCAGTGATAGCAAGCAAGTCCAGGTGCTCTCCAAGGTCCATTGTACATGTTTCCATTCTTTCTTCTTCATGTTGCAACAGTGTGACCATGACCATGATAGATCATACAACTTTCTCTCCATCTAGTTGTTGCTTGATGACCACCACTTCTTGACTGATGAATGAAGTCATTAAACCAGTTGTGGTTCTGATTCATAAAAGATTCAGGACTAGTTCCTTAGGTCCTCTAAGGATATCTTCCAGTGTTATCCACTATAGACCTGCATTCAAATTCTCTATGCCCAAACTTGTTGCATGCATAACAATGAACATTGAACTTATTGAATCTAGGTACATTGTTGATGAAATAAGGAAAATTATTGTAGGCTTTGCTCCTACATACATTGGCAGTGTGTCCTTGTTTAAGAGAGTTAAAGAAAACAGGTTTGAATTTTTGCTTACCTTTTCCTTTGAGTGTCGGTTGCTTCTTTGATGCTTCAGCATTTGTTCTTGAGGATTCTCCTTCCTCATGTCTAGAAAAACCAAGACCATTGGTATTCTTTGCCGGTCTAGATGACTCAAGCTTTTTCTCTAGCTTGACAGTACTTTTGCCAAACTTAGCAAGTATTTCTTTTGACTCAAAGAGTTCTTTGGAAATAGTAGTATTTGTCTCCATTAGACTTGCATTTTTAGTGATGGCTATGTTCAGTTCTCCTTGCATGTCTTCCTTTTCCATTCTGCTCTCATGAAAGCGAGCAGTCAGTGCACTAATCTCTTGTTTCAACTTGGAGATCTCATGATCTCTATCCTTTATCCAATCTTCAGCTTTTCTCTGGTTCTCAAGCTCTTGACTAAACCGAATAGTCAATCCCTCCAATTCCTTTCTCAGATTAGAGTTTGAATCATTCAGCTTATTCACTTCAGCAATCATGGCTTCCATGTTAGCTTCATCTTCAGAACTACTTTTAGATAGTTCCATCAGTCTCTCTACATGTTCTCTTCTTTTTGCTTGAGATGCCTTGTATTTGACCATCAGATCATCATAGGCTTGCTCAGACTTAGTGAGCCGTTGAGTAAGTTCCCTCAAGGTGTATTCCCCCATATCTCTTTCCAAGTGGTTAAACTTATAGAAAGGTTGGCTCTAATACCAATTGATGAATACTAAGAGGGGGGGGTGAATTAGTATGCCAACAATCTTTGCACTAAAACACTTACACAGTCTAAAGATAAATCAGTAAAGCAGTCTAACAGTCAAACCAGTTACAACACATGCAAACCAAAATGCAAATAAAACATTCACCCACAAAAGTAATACAACCATAACACAAGATATTTGACGTGGAAACCCAATTGGGAAAAACCACAGTGAGATGGAACTCACAAGTCACTATCTACAAAATAGAAACCAAACTGGTTAAGGTCAGACCGGTTAAGGTCTTACAATGTTCTTCACTAGAATAGATCCTGTTAGGAATCTCAATCTCTGTTAGGAGATAAGTCCAATTAAAGACTACCTGGTTAGAGGATTTTAGATTCGTATGTGTGAACCACCTTGTTAGAGGATTTTACAAAGGCTTTGAGGCCTACCCGGTTAGGGGCTACAAACTTGTCAAAGATGTGAGTAATCAACAAGTGTTTGATCTATCTAATAGCACAAACTACTTGGTTAGATCTAGTATTGCTCACACCTAATGCATTCCAACATTACTTCAGTCTTCTCTATCTCTCTCTCAGTTGCAACTCAATCTTCTCAGATAAGATCACTCTTACAACAACTCAACATCCACCTTAAACCCTAGCTCAATATTAACCCTTTTCGCAACCACCTAAAACCCTAGACATGATGTCCTTTTAAAGGAATCTAATTTCATGTCAGTCCAATAGGATTTCTTTACAATTTCCTAGGTTCAATGAACCTAGACATACTTAGTAACATGACACAGGAATCACCGTCAATGTGTCGGCACTGTCAAACAATCGGTGGATTGGTAACTCATCACAAAATGTCGGTTGGTAACTCATCACAAAGTATTACCGGTTCATACAAAATACCGGTTGCCGGTTTGACAAAAATGAGGACTGGTAAGAATGTGTTGTGCCGCTTTGCTCCCTTATATCACTTGTGATTTGCGAACCGCTTGGGGTCAACATGCCACTTCAGACTGGGAAACACATTCTGCAAAATCACCACTAGTCTAGAGACTAGTATACAACATACCGGTTGGAACAAATACCGGTTTAGCATAAGCTCATACATATAAAGGGGATCTCAATACAAGTGTGTGTCCATCAATGACAATCACAACATAAACCACAAAAATGCCAACAGGTGGGTGTGGCTGATGAGCCATTGACTAAGGTAGAAACAAATATATCTCCACTAGTTGAGACAAAGTTTTGTGGGATGTAGAGTGGCATTATTGCTCTAGTGAAGTTTAGAGTTAGTGTTGTTGTTGAGAAAAAGATAGAGTGTGTTACTTCCAAGAGAAAAAAAAAATGAGTAAGAATAGAGTATTCAGAACTGTAATGCGGTGGCAGAAGAAGACAATTAGAGGAAGGAGGAGAAACATAAGATAAACCTTTATCACGCAAAGAAAGTCATTATTATGATATGAGAAACTTGTGTTACAAAAATCATTTGTAACAAGGCTTTATCATTGTATTGTAAACCTGAACAATCAATTGTAGTTCTTTGAGTGGGTGCTTAGAGCAGGGGTAGGTGCTCCTTTGAGTAGGTGCTCATAAAACTAGGGGTTGGTTCTCCTTGAGTTAGTGCTCAAAATTTCAGGGGTTGGTGCTCCTGGGGTTGGTTCCCTAAAACATATTGTAAACTATTATTTACTGTGAGGATGGATTGGAGCAGTAGACTCCACTAGCTATTCTCACTGAGGTTTTTCCCACATTGGGTTTTCCTCATACATCCGGTGTTATGTGTTGTACTCTTGTGTGTGTGTATTAATATTTTCATTGTGAAAATATGCACACTAAAGTTAAAGGTTTTAAAATACATTGATTCACTCCCCCCCCCCTCTCAGTGTCCATTTGTGTTCTTCAATTGGTATCAGAGCATAGGTTCCCCCTATAGTAAAAGCTTTCTCGAGCTTGGGTAGATTCTGGTTAGTGAACACAATGGCTAGGAATGAATCATCATCTTCTAAAGCACCTATATTTGATGGCACCAACTATGCCTTCTGGAGTAGAAGAATGGAAACCTACTTGTCTTCCCTAGGGTTTGATGTTTGGATGTTAGTAAAAAATGGATATATTATCCCTCAAGTTACTCCTACCGATCCTGATGCAAAAAGGGAATATGAGAACAATGCCAAAGCTAAGAATGCAATATTAAGTGGTCTATTAGATATAGAGTTTGTCAAAGTTATACATTACACATCAACAAAAGAAACATGGGACAAGCTGAAGAGTGTATATGAAGGAGACACCAAAGTGAAAGAAGCCAAACTGCAAAATCTAAGAACTCGGTTTGAAAATCTAAAAATGAGAAAAGAAGAGAAAATAGTTGATTATCTACAGAGTGGATGAGACTATGAGTGCTATAAGAGTACTTGGAGAGGAAGTAAAAGATGAATTCATAGTAAAAAAGGTTCTGAGATCATTAACCTCAAAGAATGATATAAAAGTCTCAGCTATTGAGGAAGCTCAAGACTTAAAGACTTTCTCTATGGATGGATTATTTGGCTCCATGTCTTCCTATGAGATGAGAACAATTAGTGTTGAACCTTCAAAGAGAGAAGTTACATTCAATACCACATAGAAAGGAAAAGAACAAGCCACAAATAAGGATGAAGATACTTTGATGTTGTTGTAGAAAATTTTGTCAGGAAACTCAAAACAGGCTCAGGAAAGTACAAAGGTAAGTTTCCCTTCAAATGTTTCACCTATGGCAAGATTGGACATTTTGCATATAAATGTCCTTCTGGAGAAAATGATGAAGATGGAAAGAAAACCATGAAGTCTTTTGGCAAAGAAAATATGCAGAACACTTATAAGCCAAGGAGAAGAAGTTTTAAGAATAAAAATAGTCTTTACACTTTTGAAGATGATGCCTCTAATGCAGAAAGTGTCTCTAAAGAATGTTGCAGTGAAGGTTAAAGAGAAGTTAATCTCTTTATGGCACAAGGAGAGTTATTAGATGAATATATTGTTGATGATGAAGAAGAGGAAATTAAAGCTGAAGTAGACCTCAAAGGTGACCTTGTAAGTGCACTAGAAGAACTTAGAAAAGTAAGAAAAGAATATAAAAAAATACAAGAATATTGCTGCTGAATAACAAGAGCTATTAAATAAATCTCTTGAGGAATCAAAGAAAACAATTTCTGATTTGAAGATCCAGTTGGAAGAAGCAAAGAGGATGTATGAAGTAACAAAGTATGATTTAGAAAGAAAGGATAAAGAGTATCAACAGTTAGAAGAAGAGATTGTGGTGTAGGTCCCAAAGACAACTGAGAGGGGGGGGGTGAATTAGTTGTCTAATAAATTCAAACCAAAAACTTATTAACCAACTTAATGCTTAATACTGGTAAGACAGTTAAGTATGCCGGTAAACAGTGTTAGTAGAAAATTGTTGTACCGATAAGAATTAATGCATGAAACATAAGCACAAAGTCATACACAACACATGACACCAATATTTGTATGTGGAAACCCTGTAAGGGGAAAATCCATGGTGGGAAACCTTACCCACAATCAAATGATACTACTGCAGATAGTAAGTGTACAAAGAGGGGTCTGCACATGCAAAAAGGCCAATAGCCTAGAGCTCACTGATCAATCACAAATGGGAGTCACACTAACTATAGTTGGATGGTTAAATCCAATGAGAATGTACTACACAAAATAGCATCTTCATATGCTGGATTCAGTACCGGTGTAATGCTGATATGCTTCTACAAAAACCTAACTTCACCTTCAAATGATGTCTTCATGTATATTCCTGCTTGATCCCGCATATATCCTTCCTTAAATCTTTTTCGCATCCCACTCTTGATCTTACAAATAAGATTCATGATTTTCCTTAGGATTACTTTGAAATCTAGAAACTATACATACTGCATTCATAATATCAGGTCTGGTTTGTGTCAAATACAGTAAACCTCCTATCATAGATTTGTATCTAGTTGGATTGACAGGTGTAGATTCATCCCTTTGAGATAATTTGTCATTTGTAGTCATAGGTGTGCTTACCGGTTTAGAGTTCTCCATCCCAAATTTCTTGAGTAGCTCTTTCAAGTAATTAGATTGACTCAAAAATATGCCTTTATCAGTCTGTAAAATCTGCAATCCTAAAAAGAATTTTATTTCTCCAATCATAGACATTTCAAATTCATGTTGCATTTTAAGAGAAAATTCTTTGCATAATCCATCTTCTCCTCCAAAGATTATATCATCAACAAATACTTCCATAATCAAGATGTCATCATTAGTTACTTTGTAATATAAATTGCTATCTGCATTTCCTTTAGTAAAACCAATCTTTAAAAGATACTTATCCAATCTTGCATACCAGGCTCTTAGAGCTTGTTTTAATACATACAGAGCTTTCCTTAATTTGCAGACCATATTATTGTCTTCTGTCAAAGAAAATCCATCAGGTTCTTCAATATAGACTTCCTCTTCAAGATCTCCATTCAAAAATGCACATTTAATATCCATTTGATAAACTTTGTAATCCTTGTGAGCTACAAAGGCCAAGAATAATCTAACTACCTCAATTCTGGCTACCGGTGCAAAGGTTTCATTGTAATCAACTCCTTATTTCTGAGAATATCCTGTACACACTAGTCTTGCTTTATTTCTGACAACCTTACCATCTTCATTGAGTTTGTTTCTAAATACCCATTTGGTTCCAGTTACATTTTTATTTTCAGGCCGGGGAACTAATGTCCAAGTATTATTTTTCTCAATTTGTCCTAATTCTTCTTCCATAGCTTTAATCCAAAATTTATCTTCACATGCCTCATTGATAGATAATGGTTCAATTTGAGAAATAAAACATACCTCTTCATTTGCCAATCTTCCTCTTGTCATGACTCCTTTAAATTTTCTTCCAATTATATGATCTTTAGAATGATTCAGTCTTACATACCAGGGTGTCTTAGTCTATTGTTGTTCTTCAATTATTGTGGAATCCTCTGATGATACCGGAGTAACTAGATCATCATTCTGTACCGATGGATTTACTATTGGTTCTATTACCAGTTCAGAGTCTATATACCCTGAAGTTCCTCTGAATTGTTCATCAATCTTTACATTTGTACTTTCAACAATTTTCTGTAATCTTTTATTAAAACATCTATAAGCTTTACTCTTAGATGAATAACCAAGAAATATTCCTTCATCACTTCTAGGATCAAACTTGCCAATATACTCATCTCTTCTAATATAACATTTACTTCCAAAATTTTGAAATACTTAAGAGTAGGAGTATTACCAAACCATAGTTCATGAGGGGTCTTACCGGTTTCTCCTTTGATGTGAACTTTGTTGAATGTATAGACAGCAGTGCTTACTGCCTCTCTCCAGTACACATGTCATAGATTTGCTTCTGATAACATACTTCTTGTTGCATCCAAAATAGTTATGTTCTTCCTTTCAACAACTCCATTTTGTTGTGGTGTCCGAGGTGCTGATAACTGTCTTTTGATTCCATTTACTTCATAGAATGTATTAAAATCTCTAGATGTGAATTCTCCTCCTTGGTCTGATCTTAAACATTTAATTTTCTTACTAGTTTCATTTTCAACCATTGCTTTGAATAGCTTGAACTTCCCAAGTGCTTCTGATTTTTCTCTGAGAAAAGTAACCCAACACATTCTAGAATAATCATCAATAATTAGCATGAAATATCTATCACCTTGTAAGCTTTTAGTTCTAGCTGGACCACATAAATTAGTGTGAATCAAATCAAGAGCATTATTGGATTTTTCTGGAATACTTTTGAAACTAGCTCTAACCTATTTTCCAAATTGACATTCCTTGCAAATTGTATTCTAAGGTTTCACAATTTTAGATAGATCTCTAACTGCCTTAGAAGTATTGATTTTTACCATGCAATCAAAATTTACATGACCTAGTCTTTTATGCCATAGACAAATTTCATCTATATGTGCAATTAAGCATGCCTTTTCATAGTTATTCAAATGAAAGATATTACCTCTAGTTTGATTATCGGTTGCAATTTCCAAACCAGTTCTATTCATGATTTTGCATTTTCCATTTTTAAATTGTAACTAAAAACCTTTCTCAACTAATTGACCAACACTTAAAAGATTATGTTTTAATCCTTCAACATAGTAGACATTGTCAGTGTTATGTTTACCATCAAGAGATATTGAACCCTTACCTTTGATTGAACAGGCTTTGTCATCTTCGAATCTTACTAAACCTCCATTGTATTCTTGAAAGTTCAAGAATTTACCTTTGTCTCCAATCATGTGATGTGAGCATCCTGAGTCAATAATCCATTCATCCTTTGATTCAACTTTAGCTGCTAGGGCTTGTTCTATCGGTTGAGCAATAGGTACCAGTTGATCTTCTGTTATAGCAACAAAGACCCATCCGTTGCCTGCTGGATCCTCATCAGAATCATCAGTCACACCTTCATCAGAAATGTAACAAGATTTATCTTTGTTTTTCTTAAATCTGTATCTCTGATATTCAGGATTAGGTTTGTATGTCCTTCTAGCTTCTTCTCTTAGTCTAGCATGTCTATCAGGGCATCTTGAAGCCATATGACCAATCTTATTGTAGTTGAAACATTTAAAGGGTGCTTTACCTTCATACTTACTTCCAATTGGACCTTTTGGCATTTTTCTTGCAAATAGTGCTTCAAGTTCTTCAAGCTCTTCATTCTCCTTCCTAGTTTCTTCAAGTTCTCTTGCATAGAAGGCTCTCCAGTCTGATTTGTCAAAAGATGGAGCAGATGATGCTTTGAAGGCCAAATCAGTTTTTATAGTAGCAACAGGACCAAATTCCTCAATTTCAAAAGCTAAAAGTTTTCCAATCAATGTATCCCTAGTTACTGATGTATTAGGCATTGTTCTCAATTCATTAATAGCAGTAACCTTCATTTTATATGTTGGTGGCAAACCTCTTAAGATTTTTGAAACAATCTCATCTTCACTCAAGGTTCCTCCACAACATTTGATACCTAAAACAATTTCATTTACTCTTTCCATAAAAGCAAAAATCTTTTCATCTTCTTCCACTTTCAGATGTTCATACCTGACTCAGAAGCTTTCAAGTTTTGCAATTTTGACTATGGAATCCCCTTCATTCAGTGTTTCCAAATGATCCCAAATAGCTTTTGCAGTGGATGTATCTGATAATCCCATGATTTTTTGATATGATAGTGCGCTCAAAAGTGCTTCTCTTGCTTTGCAATCATTTTCTTCATCTTTAGCTAAAGTAATGGGAGTAGTCTGACCAGCTACAACAGCAATATAACCATTCTTAGTGACTTCCCAGATGTCTTTACCAATGCAATTCAAATGTGTCTCCATTCTGATTTTCTATATCCCATAGTTGGTTCCATCTAGTTTAGGACTATCCTTTCTAAAATAATTAGTAGACATTGGATCTCCTCAAGTTGTTAAACTTCTGCAAAAAGAGGACAAGGATCGGATACCAATTGTAGGTCCTGGAGACAACTGAGAGGGGGGGTGTGAATCAGTTGTCTAATAAATTCAAACCAAAAACTTATTAACCAACTTAATGCTTAATATCGGTAAGATAGTTAAGTATTTCGGTAAATAGTGTTAACAGAAAATTGTTGTACCGGTAAGAATTAATGCATGAAACATAAGCGCAAAGTCATACACAACACATGACACCAATATTTGTTCATAGAAACCCTGTAAGGGGAAAAACCACATTGGGAAACCTTACCCACAATCAGATGATACTACTGCAGATAGTAAGTGTACAAAGAGGGGTCTGCACATGTAGAAAGGCCAACAGCCTAGAGCTCACTGCTCAATCATAAATGGGAGTCACACTGACTATAGTTGGATGGTTAAATCCAATGAGAATGTATTGCACAAAATAGCATCTTCATATGCTGGATTCAGTACTGGTGTAATGCTAATATGCTTCGACAAAAACCTAACTTCACCTTCAAATGATATCTTCATGTATATTCCTGCTTGATCTCACATATATCCTTCCTTAAATCTTTTTCGCATTCCACTCTTGATCTTAGAAATAAGATCTTACATTTATACCATACCCTAAGACCAATTTTAGTAGGTCGGCTCTACAAGATATTACAATAAAAACATTTTACAAATAATACAATATCCGATGCAATAACCAATTGAACATGTCAGCTTAATGCATTTACAACAATAATAAATCATCTCCATAATGTGCCATGCTGATCTAGAAAAGATGAACCTGTCGGTGTAACCCTAGATAACCTGGACCTATTTGCCGGTAAAAGAAAATATGTAAATAAGAATATACCAATGATTATTACTTCAAAGTAAAGTGTCCACATGATGTCTTCAACATTACCAAGTGTCTTCCATGTCAATGCAGGTACCGGTGAACATTATATCTTGCCGGTTAACCATATACCGGTGACTGTTTGCACAGTTTACTGTTTGCTGGTGAATGTTGTTGGATCTCCAAAATAGGTGTATTTAGCAGGTGTTGACATCAATGACAAAACCATACCAAAATACCAACATGTGGGTCTTAGAAAAGAACTTGAAAATAAGAAAGATGAACTTAACATGAGGATAAAGTAAGATGGCAACACCAAAGCACTAGACAAAATGTTAAGTAAGCAGAAGAACAACAAAGAAATAAATGGTGTTGGATTTGAAAATGGACAATGTTCTAATAGTAAAAATTCATCATACAAGAAGATAATCTTCACCTCTTCAAGTGAAAGTGAAGTCAAACAAACCTTCACAGTAAGCAAGCCCAATGAGAAGAAGACATATGCTGCTGCAACAAAGAATCAGTCAAGGAACTAGCATGTTGATCTTTAAAGAGAAGCCAATATTGATAATGGAGGCTTCACAAAGGTCAAGGATACATGAAGGCTAAACTCAAGAAGACCAAGTTATGCTACTCCACGGAGACAAATGAGAAACAACTTCACCAATTATTGGTATGTACTTCAGTTCCATGGTTACTGTTATAAATGTAATACATATGGTCATAGAATTGTTGATTGTAAGATTATGCATAGGTCTCCTCCTAGTTTTGAAAGTAGAAACCAATTTTTCTTCTCTGAGGGATATGAACGTTATTTGTTATCATTGTAATGTTTATGGTCATAGAAGCTATGAATGTAGGAGAAATGTATCTTAGTCCTACAATAGATTTTCAAATTCATCTTTCAAATAATGTAAAATGCTATCATTGTCAAAAATTGGGCCACGTTGCAAAACATTGTAATCTTGGGACAACTAAGCAAAATAAGACAATACCAACATATGAACCTAATGCAAAACCAGAACATAATAGGACAGTAGAAAAGAAGAAAGAAACCAAACAAGTTTGGGCAGAAAAGGAAAAGGACAAAGCTGAGTCAAGTTTAATTGGTCAAACTGCCCTACATACTGAAAGGAAAAATTTATGGGTAGTACACAATAGCTGCTCCAATGACATGACTAGAGATAAGAAGAAATTCATTAAATTAGAAGATTGGAATGGTGACTCAATCATATTTGGAGACAAATCATCAATCAAAATTAAAGGAAAAGGTACTCTTAGCATAGATAGAAAATTTAAAGCTCATGATGTATACTATGTGGAAGGTCTGAAACATAATTTGCTGAGTGTGAGTCAAATGTGTGACAAGGGATATAGATTTACTTTTGACTTCAAAGTATGTGAGATTAGAAAGGAAAGCAATGGACAACTTGTTGCTGAAGGCAAAAAGACAAATGACAATGTATATAATATTAAGGAATGCTTTGAGTCTCAATGTATGATGGGACAAGTTAATAAGACCTATCTATGGCACAAAAGACTAGGTCACATCAATTTTGATAATATTGTTAAGGTAAGAAAGAAAGGGTATGTGAGGCACATACCTTAGATTATCAAACCTACAAGCACCTTTTGTGATGAGTGTCAAACAGGAAAGCTAACTAAAGTAAGCTTCAAGACTAAAGAATACTCAACTACAAGGCCACTTGAGCTTGTGCATATTGATTTGTGTGGGCCTACAAGAACAAGAGCCCTAAATGGATAAAGATACTTTATGCTGCTCATAGATGATTTCTCTAGGATGACATGGGTCACTTTCTTGCAAGACAAGTCTCAAGCCTATGGAAGATTCAAAATCTTTAGGAAGATGGTTGAGAAAGAAAGTGGATACAAGCTAAAATGTATGAGATAAGATCATGGAGGTGAGTTTACATCAAATGAATTTGAAGATTACTGTGAGAGCCATAGAATCCGAAGACAATATTCAACCCCTAGGACACCACAACAAAATGGTGTTGTGGAAAGGAAGAACAAAATAGTTGAGGAGATGGAAAGGACAATGTTAAATAAACCTAATCTACCTAATATTTATTGGAAAGAGGTAGTTCACACTATTATATATACACTAAACAGAGTACAATTAAGAGTGAACAACAAAATGACACCTTATGAGCTGTGGTATGATAGGAAACCATCAATCAAGTATTTCAAGGTGTTTGGTAGCAAGTGCTTCGTCAAAAGATATGAAGATAGATTGGGAATTTTTTATTCAAGGTGTGACGAAGGTATCTTCTTGGGGCACTCTACTCACAACAAGGCCTACAAGTGTTTCAATAAAAGACTAAAGAAGGTAATTGAGAGTGTACATGTGAAAGTAGATGAAGATATACATAAAGGAAAAAAAAAGTCAATTGCTCAAACTGAAGAACCATATGTTGAAGATGAAGGTAAATCTGAGAGTGAACATGAAGCTGAAGCACCTAGAAAAGTCCCTAATAGATATGTGCAAAAGAATCATCCCGAGGATCAAATTATTGGCAACAAGAATGATGGTGTACAAACTAGAAGGAGAGCTAGTAACACTAAGTAAATTTCTGCCTTATGGTAGAGATGGAACCCATGACATTTGATGAAGCTTTTGGCAAATGCACACTCCAATGAGACATTGTAGGTGATTGAAGGTTTTGTCATTGATGGAAACCTTACAATCCTATGACACCGGCAAGGCAATCCATCGGCACCAGCAAAGTTAGATTCTACACCGGCACACAGATCACTGGCACCGATAGTGAAAGGAAGCATACCGGCACAGAAGCCGACAAGAATTTTGTTGTTAATATATTTTGTTTATTATTGTAAAATCATTGTAAGCTGACTTGGCAAGTTGTAAAATGACTCTTATATAAGAGAGATCATTGTAGAACATTTTGTAATCGACAGAGAATGTAATTAGGTGAAATAAGGCAGACCTATTATGCGAATTATAGGTTAAGGGTTTATGTAAGAAGCAGAGCAGAAACCGGTACTGGATTTGGCATAGTAGATGCTATTTTGAAGCAGTACAAGACATTGGATTTGTATAATCCATTTTGTAAGTCAGTGAGACTTCCCATTTTGTAATTGAGCAATGAGCTCTAGGCACTTGGCCTTCCTGCATGTGCAGGCCCCTCTTGTAGCAGTAATATTCTCTTATTGGCCAGTAAGTGAATATTGTGGGTCACAAATCCCACCGAGGTTTTTCCCACACTGTGTTTCCTCATTAAAATATTGTGTTATGGTGTGTTTTTCATGTGGTTGCTTTTGTCTCTATTGATTGCATTACTTTCTATTTACTGGTACATAGTATTAATATGTTCTAAATGTTTTAAGTTTAGAAAATCTTACAACCAGTTAGATACTGATTTACCCTTCCCTCTCAGTATCTGTGGGAATCCTAACAATTGGTATCAGAGCTTGGTCCTCTATTTTCAGAAGTCTGATAGCTTGAGGAAGATCTTGACATTGGTAGAGATGGAAAACTTGATGAAGCAACTTGAAGGAGATCTCTCAGACTATGATGCAGAAAAATTGAAAAATATCAAACTTGAAGATGATCTAAGGGCTGCTTAGGATATCATTCAAGCACTTCAAGAAAATCTTACTATTTCAAGAAACAAGAGAAGAGAACTTTGTGAAAAGATACAAAATGAGAATGATGAAAAGGAAACTCTTAGTGATCTAATCAATAAGTTGAAACAAGAAAACATGACAACAAAGAATGAGATGCAGTATATGACTATGAGATTTTGTAAAGAAATTGAAGATAGAAATAAGAATGAAGAAGACTTGACTAGAAGACTAAATGATGCTGCAAATGAAAACACAAGACTTAGTTATGAAAATGATATGTTGAAGACAGATCTGATGCATGCACAGAATGACTCAAATGATCTGATGCGACAAAAAGGTATCTTGGAAGGAGAACTGGCTACTGCAAATCAACATAAAGAAAAATTCAAGAAAAGCTCAGAGGAACTTGGTGACTTGTTGAAGAATTAGAAACCTAATGGTGACACTAATGGTCTTGGTTTTGAAACTGGTGAAAGCTCCGGTACTGCAAACACACAGGATCATGGCAAACCGGTAAGACAACCTATTGCTTATAAATTCAATGGCAAATGCTTTAACTATAACAAGTATGGTCATAGAGAAAATCAATGTAGATATAGAAATTATTAGAATACCAGTACACCCACCGGTCGATGTTCTAAATGCAACAAAGTTGTTCATAACTCTGAGAATTGCAGAATGAATGTGAGATGTTATGTTTGTGGAAGATTTGGACACTTATCTAATCAATGTAGAACACAAACCGGCATAGGTTATGGAAAGGCTATTCAAAGAAATAATGTGACTTGTTATGCATGTAACAAAATTGGGCATATTGCTAAATTTTGTAGAAGCAAGTCCTCACCGGTAGACAACAAAGGTCCTAGTTTGAAAGGAAAAGAAAAGGTTGAAGAAGTTAAGAAAGAATTCTCAAAATGATGGATTAGGAAATCAGATCTAAACGGTGTTGGGAATACTCCTCCACCAGTAGAACCAAGCAACACTCCATCGATAGAACAAAGTAGAACTCCACCGGCAAGATTCTCTTCATCTAGTTGAAGAAAATTCTTTTGAGGGTTTGGCAATCAATGTGAAATATGCTATTATTCCCTCGGTTGATGGTAAGAAGTTGAAATTACTTCTATACCAGCAGATATGTTAAGTAAGTACTTAACTGGCAAGCATTAAATGTGGTAGTTGGCAAAATTGACATTATAAATTAATGTTTTTGGCTCCATTTTACTTCACCAAGCATTCAAACATTTGAAGAGTGCGAAATTTCCAGAGCTAAGGCATTTCGAGCAAAGAGGCAAAGCATTTCAGCAATCAATCTTTCCAAAGGCAGAAAAAGGTATTTATCATGGCATCCTCTTCTGTACCTAAATTCATAACAAACCCTACTGTAGTGGAAGTAATCAAGCGCCCTAGGCTTATTTTTTAGTTAGTTATTGAGATAGCTAAAAAGGATGATAATATTGGTGCATTTTCCCAAATCTCCAAAGGAGTTGTTTTTGCAGAAGACCCTAGAATGTACATCCATTGCCATATAGAAGAACTAGGTGATGAGGAAATCAAGAACATGTACAAGACTATCATATGTGATGATTTTGGTAATGTGAAACCTGAACACAAAATTATTGAAACCCTAGGATTCACTGAAATTCACTACATTCCAGAATTCCCCAAGGAAGTGATAAGGATAGTATTGAGCAGGGTTCATGGTGAATTTTTCTGGCTAGATTCAATTCATAAAATTACCAAGGAAGCTGTGAAAGCTGTAACAGGGTTACCTTCCACCGGTAATAGACCAGACAAGACAAAGAAGGTCTCAAATGACCTGGTAATGAACCTAACCAGTGCAACATCCGACAAAAGGTCTTTAAGGGTGAATGATGTAACTGACATAAATGTGAGATTCATTAGCATGATTTTAGGTTACAAAACAACACATGCAAATAGACTTAACTTAGTTTCTAGCTTATGCATAAAAAGTGCTCATGATATGGTTAAAGATAATGTGAAAATTGATGTATGTGAATGGTTAAAGGATGAACTTATTGACAATCTGGGAAAGATCAAGAAGGATAAGAAAGGGACATTTAGATTTGGTAACTTACTTGTATGCTTAATGCTACATATAACCAAACAGGTGCCCAGTATAGGTAATAAAAACCTTGGATTTGACATACAAGTAGGCAAACTGCTATCTGACTTATTGAACAACATGGGTGAAAATAGAGAAAAGAATATTAATGAATACTTTCAAGCATTAAAGGCTAGAATGAACACTAGAGTAAGATTATCACAAACAATTGTAGATAAATATAAAGATGACATATGCTTTGTGATTAAGAAGGATGAGATCTAGATGGAAGCAGTTAT
This sequence comes from Cryptomeria japonica, assembly GCF_030272615.1. Lineage (NCBI taxonomy): Eukaryota > Viridiplantae > Streptophyta > Pinopsida > Cupressales > Cupressaceae > Cryptomeria > Cryptomeria japonica. The sequence continues at coordinate 590,861,212 of NC_081407.1, forward strand.
CCCAAGAACAATTTGGGTTACTAAAATGGGTTATGAGATAGATGATCACATCATTGAAACATATGCAAAAGCCCTTCTGGAAGCACCCAATGAACCTAAGGAAGAGGTATTCGGTAGTGCTAAAACCATTGAGAATCAAATTCAATCCAAGAAGAGAGTGAAGAAAGTAGAGGCAACAGTGAGGAGAGGTTCAAGGCAGGGTAAGGCTATCAAAGAAGATGTACTAAAACAAACTGGTATCACTGAAGATGAGTTACAGGCACAACAACCAGAAACTCACCTTTCATTGGTTGTAACTTCTTTAGAGAGTGACATGCCAACTGCATTTAAAAGAGTTGTGAGGAAAAGACAACCTTCACCAGTATCCATACCTTTGCTTAGAAGAACCAGACAAAAACAATAGGCAGTGAGGCCCCCGATCAAGAAGTCTACTCCTAAGAAGAAAAAGTTGACACCAAAGAAAAGGACTCAACTAAATATTGCTCCGATTGACAAACTGCTAGATGAAATAACAGAGGAAGGACAACTGAAAAACATCAACAAACTATATGACTCACTATCAGTTGATGATAAAGAAAAGGTTGAAAATAGTGTTATCTTACACTTGGATATCTACAAGAAATTTTCAATGCAAATTGTAGATGAAATACCAGATGAACTATTCAAGAGATTGGAAGCAAGAAGACAATCTGTTGTAGAGCTTGACAAGAAAATAAAAATTGAAAAATTACTTGCTATCTACCCAGTTAACTCTCCAAAAGAAATAGATGATCTAATTGCATAGGCTAACTGGTCAGTATTCTCTACTGTGCACCGGCATATTGCACTAATGGTTGGAAGAGTAAATGAGGTTATAGAAGAAACTGAAAAATGCATGGGATATATTCCTTGTTAAGAAGGAAAAAAGGAAGAGTATAGAAACCCTAAACCAACCAAGGTATATCAAAAAGACAAAGATAAGGGAAAAGAAAAGGTTGGTGGACCTCCAAGCATCAAAATAAGAGATAATTTATCCCCACCACCTCTGGTTACTCCACCGATAACAACAACTAAAGATCAACCGACTGATGAGAGTATGGATATATCATAGGAGGATACAAATCCTAATTTTGAGGTACTATATACAGTAAATGTTGATACTTAGAAGGTCAACATTGAGGTAGATAAGGACACAACCGATAAGACAGATAAGGCTAGTGAGCCACTAGTAACTGATAACATAGATAACACTGAAGATAAATCGGAAGATGAGAAAATAGAACAACAAGCAAAACATCAAATGAAACATCAAGCAGAGCAACATGCTCCAAAACAGGAACAGGTTAATACAGAATCAGTGCCACCGGCAACTACTGAGCAAGACAAACCCTTGTTTAAAGAAATGGAAACACAGACTGACCTACTAGAGGTCACTACAAGAAAGGATATTGCTCCCATTGGCAGAATTCAGAGTGTTGACTCTTCAATTGCAGGATTTAAATCAACAAATGTAACTAAAGTTCTTTTAGATTCTTTATAGAAAATAACAGATTGTAGTTCATAGACATATAAATCTATAGATGACACAATTCCAATTTTGAAGATGATAGCTCCAAAATGCAATGTAGATCATAAGGATTCTTTGAGTCAACTTGACACTTTGTCTAAGTATATTACTGACAACACAGTGACACTTGAACAAATAAAGAGGAAGCATTGAAAGAGATGTTAGAAAAAGAAAAACAGAAATTCTTCGAGGAACAAATAAAGAATTGTACAAGGCAGTTTGACACACTTCTACCAGAACTATGAAACACACTTAAGGAGTTCAAAACTTTGTACAGAGACACTTGTAAGACAAACTTTTTGACAGTTGACATAGACAAGAAAATGAGCAAGATATAGGAGGAAATTAATAAGCTAGCTGACAATTTTATTAATTCATCTGATTCATTATCAATTGTTGAGCAAAAGATAACAGGTCTTGAGGAAGAGTTACTAAAGCTAGAAAGAGAAAAGGAGAAAATAAAAAGTAAGACTAAGGATCTAAAATGGAGATTAAGTCCAAAGTTGGACTACCTTGCATGTTTAAGGAAAGAAATATTTGATGCATTAGTACAAGGACAAAAAACACCAGCAAAGCAAATGCAACACCTCACCGGTATAGTTCAGAGGACAGAGGCCGCAATAAAAGATAGTAAAAAGTTCATTGAGAACTTGAATTTGGTTCTGGCAGAACTTTTTCAAATTGTAACCAATTGGTTACAAGGTTGAGACAGGAAACTACACTCTATTGACACTTTGACAACCTTTGTCATTGATGCCAAAGGGGGAGTAGTGGTATGAGAAAAATCCAATAACTTAGGGATCATCTGCTCAGGGGGAGCACACATTTTTGGCAACAATTACTGGACTTCAATTCTTGGATACACTTTTGAATTTTTCTCATGAGTGTTGCCATCAATGCCAAAGGGGGAGATTGTTGGAAAACGCACACTCCAATGAGACATTGTAGGTGATTGAAGGTTTTGTCATTGATGGCAAACTTACAATCCTATGACACCGGCAAGGCAATCCACCAGCATCAACAAAGTTAGATTCTACACCAGCACATAGATCACCGACACCGACAGTGAAATGAAGCATACCAGCACAGAAGCTGACAGGAATTTTGTTGTTAATATATTTTGTTTATTATTGTAAAATCATTGTAAGCCGACTTGGAAAGTTGTAAAATGACTCTTATATAAGAGAGATCATTGTAGAACATTTTGTAATTGATAGAGAATGTAATTAGGCCAAATAAGGTAGACCTATTATGGGAATTATAGGTTAAGCGTTTATGTAAGAAGTAGAGCACAAATTGGTACTAGATCTGGCATAGTAGATGCTATTTTGAAGCAGTACAAGACATTAGATTTGTATAATCCATTTTGTAAGTCAGTGAGACTTCCCATTTTGTAATTGAGCAATGAGCTCTAGGCACTTGGCCTTCCTGCATGTGTAGGCCCCTCTTGTAGCAGTAATATTCTCTTATTGGCTAGTAAGTGAATATTGTGGGTCACAAATCCCACCGAGGTTTTTCCCACACTGGGTTTCCTTGTTAAACTATTGTGTTATGGTGTGTTTTTCATGTGGTTGCTTTTGTCTATGTTTATTGCATTACTTTCTATTTACTGGTACACAATATTAATATGCTCTACATGTTTTAAGTTTAAAAAATATTACAACTAGTTAAATATTGATTCACCCTCCCCTCTTAGTATCTGTGGGAATCCTAACAAAAGCTAGCAAGAGTGAAGATTGGATGAAGGCAATGGAAGAGGAATTGTAGTAGATAGAAAAGAACAAAACATGGGAATTGGTTCCTAGGCCAGGAGACAAAAATGTCATTGGAACTAAATGGATCTATAGGAACAAGATGAATGAAGAAGGCAAGGTAATAATGAACAAGGCAAGGCTAGAATGTAAGTGATATACTTAGGTAGAGGGCATAGATTTTGAAGAAACCTTTGCACTAGATGCAAGACTTGAAGCAATCAGAATGTTCTTGGCATTCTCAACATATAAAAGACACAAAGTATATCAAATGGATGTCAAATCTGCATTTTTGAATAACAATCTTGAAGAAGAGGTCTATATAGAGAAACTAAAGTTTTTAAACTACATGAAGATGATAACTTTGTTTGCAGATTGAAGAAAGCATTATATGGTCTGAAACAGGCCCCTAGAGCATGGTATTCAAGATTGGATAAGTATCTCCATCAATGGGGTTTCAGAAAAGGAAATGCTGACAACAACTTATATATCAAAGTAGATGAAGACTACATGATAATAGTACTGGTATATGTAGCTAATATCATCTTTGAAGGCAACAAACATGTTCTACGCAAAGAATTTGCTGATCACATGCAGTCAGAGTTTGAAATGTCCATGCTTGGAGAGTTGTCATATTTTCTTGGTTTGCAGATTTCTCAGTTAGATAAAAGAACATTTATATCACAAATAAAGTATGCAAAGGATATGTTAAATTTTTTTTAAATGGAGGATAGAAAAATGGTTAGTACCCCCATGGTGACAAGATACAAGTTGAGAAAAGATGATAAGTCATCTAGTGTTGATCAGACCCTGTATAGATCCATGATTGGAAGCATGTTGTATCTCATAGATTATAGTCTTGATGTTGTTCAAGTTGTATGCATGGTTGCAATATTTCAAGTAGATCCTAAGAAATCACATGTCAATGTTGTAAGGAGGATATTCAAGTATTTGCAGGGAACACTTACTTATGTCTTATGATATCCAAAGAAAGGAGATTTCTCTTTGCAAGCGTATACTAATGCTAATAAGGTAGGATGTGTAGATGATAGGAAGAGCACCAGTGGTGGAGATTTCTTCCTTGGAGATAGATTAGTGTCATGACATGGCAAGAAGAAAGATTTAATTTCAATATCAATTACTGAAGCAAAGTATATTGTTGCTGCCACATGTTGCTCACAGGTTTTATGGATGAAATAGACCTTAAAGGACATTTAGGTAGAGTTTTTGGATCCTATTCCTATGATGTATGACAACTCAAATGAAATCAATATATCAAAGAACCCTGTCATGCACTCAAGGACAAAGCACATTGCAATCAAATATCATTTTCTTAGAGAGAAGGAGGTAAAGGTTGAATATGTTCCCACAAGTGAGCAGGTTGCAGATATTTTTACAAAGCCCCTTTCAAAATACACATTTGAGTATCTAAGATACAAGTTGGGTATTGTCTCACCCTCCTTCTACACTTAAAGCATTAATTTGAGACCTATGGTTCAGGGGGAGCATATTTTTTCTACACTTACCACCTTCAACATCATGTACAGTCATGTTTGCATGCTGATAGATGCAGAGGCTTATGTGGCAGCTAACCGACATTGACCAAGTGATGTAATTATAGAAAATGAAGACAAGTGGTCGACAATGAAATCTAATATGCAGAGATTTAATGAGGTGGTTGACAATCTCTTCAGAGAAGATTGACATAGGACGAAAGACACATTAATGGAAAACTTGTTGCAGTTTGTTCATAGGATCAAGATGATCAACAATTGTTGGATTAGATCTGCTGGACAGATCAAGTTTGCTAAAAATAAAAACCTTGTGCAGAAGGTGAATAGTACAGAGACCAAAAATAAGAAAATAGAGTAGAGTCATTCAATGTGGTGGTTGATTCAAGGAGGGAAATTCAATCTACTACAGCCCACATCCTTCAAGAGAAGATTGAGATTAATAAACTTATAAATATATAGACAAAATGACCTGAAGACATTTAATGTGAGCAGCTAGTCAGAGATCATTCTAAAGACAAAGAATAAAATCTTGTTGGATACAAAGAACTGACTATAGGTAGAGGAAATTTAACATAATTCAACATTGGTGGGTGTGGCTAATGAGCCAATGACTAAGGTAGAAACAAAGATATCTCCACTAGTTGAGACAAAGTTTTGTGGTCTGTAGAGTGGTGTTGTTGTTGTGGTGAATTTTAGAGGGAGTGTTGTTGTTGAGAAAAAGATAGAGTGTGTTGCTGCCAAGAGACAAAAAACAAAAAAAAGAGTAAGAACAGAGTATTAAGAAGTGTAATGCAGTGGCAGAAGAAGACAATCAAAGGAAGGAGGAGAAACATAACATAAACCTTCAGTAGGCAAAGAAAGTCATTCTTCTAATATGAGAAACTTGTAAGTGTTACAAAAATCATTTGTAATAAGGCTTTATCATTGTTTTGTAAACCTGAGCAATCACTGTAGTTCTCTGAGTGGGTGCTCAAAGTAGGGGTAGGTGCTCCTTTGCATAGGTGCTCATAAAACTAGGGGTTGGTGCTCCTTAAGTTGGTACTCAGAATATCAGGGCTTGGTTATCCTTAGGTTGGTGCCCTAAAACATATTGTAAACTATTATTTACTATGAGGCTATATTGGAGTAAGAGTGTTATGCCCTGCATACCTAGCCCCATTAATTTCCTTGTCTTAAAAATATGGGTCCCCTCTCTTTTGTTTTATTTTTAGGTTTTTTCTTTTTCATCTCGGAACCTCGGAGTCCCGAGATGCTCTTTACTTGGTTTTTTGAAGTTCACCATAGAACCCTAGAGCCCCAAAGTTTTGAGGTTGGCTTTTTTTTGTGTAAGACCCCAACATCCTGGAACCTCAGAGTCATGAGGTCTTTCCTTGTTCTTTTTGTAGAAGCCTCAGGAGTTCAAAGTTCTGAAATTCTGATTTCTTCGTATTTTGTTTATGTTCCATTTTTACCTTGAAACTCTGGAACCCTAGAGTCTCGAGGTGTCTTGCTTTGTTTTTTTACCTCAGAACCCTGAAACCTCAAAGTCTAGAGGTGAGTTCTTTTCTTTTTTGTTTGTTTTTCCTTGAAACCCTAGAACCCTAGAGTTCTAAGGTGTGCTTTCAGTTTTCATGTTTTAAATCTTAGAAGTCCAAAACCACAGACTCTTGAGGTTGTGTTTAAGATGAATGTACGGACGAAGTATCGAGGGGGTATAAATAGGAGAAATCAACTTTTTTGAGCTCATTTGTGCATTCAAGTTTTGTAGTCTCCTAGCTATGATCTCCTAACTTCACGCCTTTGTGTTGCCAAGTTCTTCATGGGTTTTCTTCTACTAGGTTGGTGGATTTTCTCCCTCTTTGTGTTTTCTTGTTTAGATTTTTTAGTTTTTTAGCATAGATTTTTCATTTTTAGTTTTCCTCATTTTGTGTGTTTTTTCTCGTGTGCCCTAGGTTTTCAAACCCCAAAACCTTGAAGTTCCAGCCTCTATAGTTCTCTTCACTCTGGAACCTTAAAGTACCGAGGTTGATCTTTTTTGGGTCACGTTTCCATCCCAGAACCCCAGATCCCTAGATTTCTGAACCACCCTCTACAATGAATTACCCCCGGAACCCCAAAGTTCCAAAAATTTTTTATCCTATGCAACCATACTGTTACCCAACCCAGAATCCTGGAGTTTTGGATCATCTTTTGGGCTATCATTTAAACCACCCTGGGATTTCAGAACCCTGAAGTCTCGAAGGGGCCAAGTTTAGTACTAATCAACCTCGGAACCCCAGAGTTCTAGACTCCAATGTTTTGTCTACCCCGGGTCCCCAAAGTTTCAAGCCATATTATTTTAGCCCATACTGACCTCGGACCCCCGGAGTTCTGAAGTTAGTTGTTTTAGGAATTATACACCCTGGAACCCCAAAACTCCAGAGTCCCAAAGTGGGTGATTTATTGATATATTTTTTATGTGATAGGATAATTTGTGGTTCTCTCTTGTAGATCAGAGAAATCAGATGGACCCAACCTCTAAAAAGAAAGGAAAGGAATTGGATAGACTCCTTGCAACCATGAAATACCACTATCAAGGGTAGGTTTTTGGTTTTAAGTTGGACGATTAGATTAAATGGGTGACAAATTCTGAAGTAGGACACATTGAAATAGAGGACAGGAGGACACATTTGGATAGGTCGATGTTGTAGGCCCCTTTAAGGAGAATTAAGAGATTACGCCTAGTAGAGGCTACCATTTTTCTACAATCTGTCCAAGCCCCCGAGTTCATCATGACTATTGCACAATTCTATAACACAGACACTAGGAAGTGCACAGATGATCAAGGTAGGATTATAATAGATTTGTTAGCAGATATGTTAAGGTTTCTATTTGGCATTCCTTGAAGAGAGGAATACATGTTTTCAACTAAGGAGGAAGTTGGAGAGGTGTGGAATCATGATACCAGTTCTTGTAAAAGACACATGAATGAAAATTGGCTCAAAGAGGAGAGAAAGATAGGATTGAAGGCCAATGACATTCTAAGGGCTGATTTCAAGGAGACACAACGAGACCTAATAATTATGTTGAGAAAGGCCTTCGGCAAGACAAATTGCTAACATTTCCATCCTTGGATGTTCCAATTCATGACAACCATTCTAATCGGGAAATGATACTTTGATTGGGCTCAAATATTTTCGGACAATATACATAAGCAATTGGTTGATGTGCAGAGAATGAAGAAATTCTTATTCACCTCATATGTTATTTGGAAAGCTACCTGAGGAGGCAAATTCACAAGGTTGTAAACAGAAGGCAATCTCAGAGATGAAGAGGGACAAAAGAAGGTATGGGAGTACTATACTTAACTCCTGCTGAGAAATGCAAAGACACATTTCAAGAGAATCAATGATTCCTTCCTCTTCCCCATTATAATAAAACTTAGAGGTGATACAGAGCACAAAATAAGCCTGGAGGCCATGGAAATAATCAAGGAATGGGAATGTTACTTCATTCAAAACCAACGCTCCACATACATTAAGGTTAGTGGATTCACAGGGAAACCCATACTACTCCCCAGATACTGTAATGATAGAATCATACTATTAGATTATGTCAGGCAGATGATTGGGCTGCAATTTTTGTTGTCTTTAAAGCATAAGATAGGTGCTAATTTTTCTATTTCAATCGGTTATTTTTCTTGGTCCAAAATTCAAGTAGCAAAATCGACAGAACAAGAGCTACAAGATCTACATCTAAGGGAGTTTAATTATGCTTAGGAATGTTATGACCTATATGGTAAACTAAAGAAAATAATTTTGAAAGCATATGATAGACATAAGCCAAGGTTGGAGGATTTTTGGGCTAACCTCCAAGATAGTTTTGAAGTGAGAGAAAAATTATTCTAGACTCTCAGTGCCACAAATAAGAAATTTTGAAATAGAATAAATCTCCCTAAAGAATTGAGGGACAATGGGGAATTACTAGACCCAACATATAAAGAGAAGAAAATTGATAAGAAGCCTCTCTCTCCAATAAGGTGGTCAAGACAGGAGGAGGTAGACATAGATTCAGTAACCCAAAATGTTATAGAGAGGACTAGATAGTGGTTGAATTTGAGGGCTAGACCAAACACCTCAAAAGGGAAGCAAAAGGAATCAACCTCTGATGTTCCTTATTCAAGGGCTCATAAAGAGGATGCTTGTAGGATAAGGTCTAGCTCCAAAAAGAATACGTCCATGGACCTAGAAGAAGATGCCCAACCTGAACAAAGTATTGAGGAACTCTGAAGCAAGTGAAGGAGCAAATGAGGAAGGTTGAAATTTTGAAGAAGGTTGTTGATTTTAGAGTAAGAGAAGGGTTATGAGTTGTGCCAGTATCAAAAGTGCATCCTGTCAAAGAAACTATTGGGCAAATGCTAGGAGAAGGTGCTTAGGAGGAATATGAGCAAGGAAAAGATAATGAAAGTACACAACCTCCTCCTAATACCATGGTAACATCTAAATCTACTTCCACGGTACCACCAACATCAACCACTAGCATTCTTTGGATAACACCTGTGTTTGCCCCATCTCATACTTTTGCTAGGACATCGACAACATTTCCTCCCTTAAAGAAAACATTTACTCACACTACTGAAAATGTCATCATTCATAACATTGAGTTAGATTCTGGCGAGGAGGATAAGAAACTTGTGGTGCAATTGGTGTAAAGGAAGACTGAAAAGAAGAAAGAAAAGAATTTTACTAAGAAACATGCACCGATTGACCCCATGGACATTGATGAACATGGTTTACTAGCTGAGAAGCCACTTCAGGGAGAAAAGAAACATAACGAGCCTTAGGATTCACAAGATGAGAGATTGGTGTTAACTCTGAAGGACCAAGATGATTTGTTGAAAGAGATAGCCACTGCAAGAAAAATAGAAGGAACAAACATAGGGAATAAAGAGTTCAGGAAGAAATAAGTGACAGATTAGGGGAGCTTCATAATCAACAGTAGTTAAATATTGATATCACTCTTTGAACCAACCAAGCTCAGTCGGGTACTTCAACCCAAGATGTTCAGATCCCCGAACAGGAAGAAGATAAAAAAATATGAAGCAGAAGAGAATTTAAAGGTACATATGGTGATTGCAGACATCATACCACATGAAGGTGAGAAGGATGATGACACATCGATAGTTGAGCTTCAACTTCAAGAAGAAAAAGAAAGTGGCAATGCCTAAGGTGACACTACAAAGAGAAATCACTGAAAAGATGAGGAAAATGAAGAAAACCAAGACCATACATCATTTATCAAGAACTGGTTTTGGTGAAGTGGTTGTTGATGTTGCAGTTCTGAGACAAGCTAAAGGCCAGGGTTCTCCCAAATACCAAGTTTCACAGGTAAAATTAGGAAAATAGATCAAATGGGAAGAATTGGATACATTGGAGCTTACAACCAACATAGTAAGAAGTGGGATAGAAAAGGAACACACTTCTCACTCCCAAGTGAAGGCACAATTGGATCAGTACAAGCAGTTTGGTAGAGATGAGCAAGCCTCTAGATTTACGGATGGACGATAGCCTACCTTCAACCTCATCTCTACCAGAAGCAGATGTGAAAGCACTTATGGAAGTAACGAAGGTGGCAACCACTAGGAAGGCATGGGTGTAGGCAAATACCTCCAAAATTAGATTATTTTTGCAAAATACTATGGAGGTATATAAGAAAGCTACACAGGTTGCAAAAGCTTTAGCTTCATGTTCTTAGCAATGGGAGCGAAAGCTTAACATTTTTGGTAAGCAGTGTCGAGTTTTGAATAAGGTTTTGAAACTCAGAGTGGATTTTATATTAGGTGAGGACCTGTTAGGAGGGGAAAGTATTGATAATCTACAATCGTATATATACATTTTGGAGTTGAAGATTGATATTCTTCAACAATATGGGAAAGATATAATAGATACCTATTCTCCTCTCCTAGGTGTAGTGAATATATATGAAAGGTTTGTAGGCCAGTTGTTGGGTATTTTTTGGCTCGGTCTTAGTAGTGTAGGATACATAGAGGAAGGTAATGTACTTCATCAATGGGATGCATATGCAGTGCAATATCTTACAGCTCCTATTGAGTTCAACATTGAGTTAATCGACATATACATATTTAATAACTCAATGTCAACAAGATGCAGAAATAATTGGAAAATTAGAAGATAGGAATAAGAATATAGAGGAGATTTTGAAGAAGTACAAGTTTAGAATCAAGAATGTTGCAGATCCTCCTGTGGAAGTGATTGCATGTATCATTAGAAATTATAGGATCTATAAAAATAAATAAAGAATAAAAAGGCAATTGCTAATGATAGCATCATATATTTTGGAATTTTGGATAATACCAGAGCTGGGACTTCAACTATTGCTTCAACATGTACATGGATTATGGAATGGGTTTTGCATGATTACAAAATGTTAGCTCGTATAGCTCCATTTTTGTAATGATCCTCTAGTCCTAGTTTTGTAATAGTTAACTAGAGTTCAAGGCAGAGACTTGCATGTCAACTGCAACTCCTTGTTTTTTTAGAGCTTATTTTAGATAGGGCTATTTTGTAGAAAGTAGGACAGGAAACTCTATAAATTGGAGTTTTTGATTCATTTGTAAGGGTCCACAAATTGATGATTTGAGGCACACTTGGAGATTTTAGATTGTTTTATGCTGATTGTTATGATTTAGAATATTTTTGTGATACATTCTTTGAAGTTAATACAAGAAGTAACTTATAGATTGCTTGATCTATGCATATGTGCTATTAATTTGTTCTCTGCAGTCTGACAGTGTCTATTGTTTGAAATCAACAACTTATTCTAGTTTTATGTTTTACTATGTTATGAATCATATTGCGCATGTAAGTGGTATATGAGAATTACTGTGATAAGATGATATTGTGGTAATATTCTTTCCATGAATTTGTGAGGTTGTTGACTTTGCAGGTTTATTGGAAGTCCATTATTAAATGTTGGTTTAAATAATATTGATGATTTTTGGATTGCAGGGTACTAATTGAGTAGTTCATTAAGTTGTTATTGCATTAGTTTCATTGTTATTTTCTTCTTTCCCTGATCTATCTTTTGTGGTTTATTTTAAAAGAGTTTTAAAATCATAAAATACATAAAAATAAGTTAAAGTTATTGAAATTTATTGGGATTCGTTTAACCAGTAGGCCCCTTAACAGGTAAAACCACATCAACCATTGAGTTGCCCATCACCGTTAAGGCTCGACTATAGAGACCTTGGAATAGTTAGTTTCTCTAAACTTATTAATTTTCAAGAGATATGGTGACTGGTCACATAAACTACCTGTCTGTTGGTGAGTGTGTCAAAACACCCATCAACAAAAACTAGCACTAGAAGGAGGGCCAAGATACTAATCCCCTCAAATTTCAATCCCATGGTCACATTATGACTTGATATGGTATTCTAAGGAGACAAACTTTTACCATTCACGCAACCACCTCCTCCACAACAGAGAAATTGAAGTACTAAGATGGATCATATATCATCTTTTTCTCTAGAGAGGTTTTACAATGTTCTTAGGAGTAACTCTTCTCCTTCAGACTTAGCAAAGTTAGGACCTGTGACTAGGAAGAAAAGGAATAAAGGTAAACGACAACCTTCAACATCTTCACTAACACAGTCATTCAGACCCAACTTAGACGACTAGTTAATCCCTAGCCCTCAATCCATCTCTGCACCTTACGTAGCTCAACATCCACCATCACCACCTGCAATGGCCTACTTCAACCAAGATCATACCCCATTGGGAAACATACCTGGAGGAATTTATGACTTGCCTAGGAACCCAGATAAGTTTTGTAGTAAGTTCTACTTTAAGGGACCTAGGACTGTAGATGAACACATTGGAGCATTCAAGGATGCAGTAGTTCACAATAACATAGAACATCAAGACATGGTGTGTAGACTCTTCCCATATTCACTTGGGGAAAATGAATATAACTGGTATTTAACCTTGCCTACAAATTCTATAAATGGCTAGGATGTTCTGGAAAAGGCTTTTATTGATCATTTTTGAGTATATGTTGATCCCAGAACATTGTACCATCAGTTTTCCTCACTTAAAAAGCTACTGAATGAGCCTTTGACAACTTTTAATACCAAATTTCAAAGGGCATATAAGAGGTTACATGTTCCTTATCTAGTGGCGACAAATGTAGAAATTGGCTCATACTTGAGAGCCATCAACCCCTGGAGTGCTATGTTTATCAAAAAGAGTGTGCCTGAAGATCAAAGGAATACCTTGGCAAAGGTTTATGTGTTGGCCATCAGCATGAACCAAGAGTTGAATCAAACACCTAGCAAAATTGGATACAATTTATCCATAGGAGTCAATCAAGGGAATTACAACCAACTCCCTAAGGTGCCATAACCTCTACTAATAGGAGCCCCAACAATGAACCCAGTACCAATTTGTGCACCTCAACCTCAGGTACAAGGGACAAATCAACAGTTTGCTGCTCAAGCTTTGACTTGGCAGAACAATACTAACGCTGCCCCTATCCAAACATAGTATGCTAGTTAGGTACAAGGGACAAATCAATAGTTTGGTAATCATCAGGCAGCAAACCAAGCCCCAACTACGATGCCTGAGAGTCAAGGGTCACACCTATCCATTGAAGTAGAGGCATTAAAGAAAATGATTTCACAAGCTACTTCAGATTTCAGTTAGCTGAAGATGAATCCTCTAGGAGGGTATAACAGTCCCAAACATATAATAACCAGCAAGGCTAGAATAACCAAAATCAAAACCAAATGTATAACTCCAAGCCATATAATAGATAATGGAAAAGAGGTCCAAACAATGGTGAGGTAAACCATGATAATCCAGATGCAAGAGACAACCATTATAACCCATAAAGTGTTAACCTAGTAGATATAAATTTACTAACTAATTGGTGTAGGTTGCATGATACGACATCGCATTCAGAAGTCAATTGTGTCCAATTTGAAAAGATCATTAGAATTGCTCAAGTTGATTCTCAACCAACAGGGTGCCCTAGTGAGGAACTAGAAAAGGTCAATACAACAATGTTCATTGACACATTCCTCTACAAGGAGTTCCAAGTGGAAGCAGAAGGTGAACCATGTGTCTATGACGTGCAAGCTTTTCAAACAAGGAATAATTACAACCTTAGAAGTCAAGGAAAGGCACCATTGACATGACCACCTCCCCCAAGGGGCGGATTGGTACCTCTTGATGCAAATGCAAGTAACAATCCCCTCCCTCCTCAAGCTTTTCAAGGAACATGTCCTTGACAAGGTCAAGGCCAAGAATATGTTGTAAAAGGGTCTTTTGACATTACTAAGGAGATGGAGAGGACTACTACAACTATGTCCCTAATGGAGGTATTGAGATATTTCCTGGAATAGAAGAAGACTCTTCTCAAGAGGTTGGAACAACTTGAATCTCAAAGTAACGAGCTTAAGATCATTTATTTAAATGAAGTCAATGCTAATGTCAGTAATGATGCCATCGAAAACCCACCATTTCTTCTCAGTTTGAAGATATGTGGAAATAACTTACACAATTGTTTGATAGATTCAGGTGCATCTAGAAATGTAATGCCTTACTTTATATGTTAAAAGCTTGGTCTGAACCCAGTGCATGCAAACAACAAGGTGGTACAATTGGATAAGAATGAGGTCAATGTGATTGGGGAGTTGAAAGACCTATACATCTATTTGGGCGTTGATCTATGCATATCCCGTTATATTGATATATAAGTGGTTGATATTCCTGAAGTATATAGGATGCTTCTTAGTAGCGATTGGTCAAAAACTTTGGGATGTTACTTCTCAACCTGTTTTACATACTTATGGCTTCCCTCGAAAGGAGTAAGTAACCAGATCTGAATTGACAGTGAGCCTAAATTGAAGAAGTTGGTCACATACTACAGAGCTCTCGATGAGGTGGCACATGCTGAAGTGAATCCAGAAGTCTATAAAGTAAATGAAATTCTCACTTTCTCTGCACCTATAGTTCCCCTGTCCTACCAAGTTGATGTGTCAAAGCATATGGGGAGAGTTAAAGACTTTATTGAAAGAATGAAACAAGGAATGTGCCTATTAGGAGATGATATCAAGATTTGTTACTCCCACAATGGTGTAGGATACATCATTAAGAATATTTGGAGATATCCTATATCTTGTACCAAAATGAAGTTACGAATTTGATGAGCTTAGTCCCTTGTGAGGATACTGATTATGTCATCAACATGGAAGAAATTGAAGTTCCAAACCATGAGAGAATAATACCCCAAAGAATGGATGTTATAGTAGAAAATTCCCATCCAAAGCAATGCAAGAAGAAGATCCTTATAGTTGAGATAGGTAAGCAAGGAAATGAGCAGACTCCACCTAAGAAGAAGAGCAAAGAAACTCAATCTCTCGTGAAGCTCCAAGTAGAGCAGTCCACTCCGGATATGGTTGAACTTCCCCTAGAGTATGTAAATGAACAACCTCAGATGTTAGAAGGCATCATATTTATTGAACAACAACCACTTGTAGAGACTAATCCTTCCTTATTGATTGTTGAGCCTAAGCCAAAGCATATAAAGAAACTAAAGAATGAAATCTGGTTCGTAAAGTTTGATGGGTCTCAATCCAAGCAAGGTAGTGGAGAAGAAGTTGAGTTAACCAGTCCCAAAGGGAAGACCTTTCTGGCCTCCTATCGACTCCAATTCCCTTGCACTAACAACATGACTGAATATGAGGCCTTAGTTAGAGGACTCCTCTTCACTCATAAAAAGGAACCAAATGCTTAAGGGTGCAAGGAGATTCTAAATTGGTGGTCAAGTAGATAAGAAGTCAGTATGCATGTCATGACAAAAGGTTAGCAACCTATAGGAACCGGGTATGGGGATTGATTGAAGAATTCAATTCTTTTAATATCGAGTTAGTGCCCAGGAAAGTGAATGGAATATTAGACACATTGGCTCTAGCAGCAAGTACTCTAGAATGAGTAAGTCAGTCCCCTTTGGAAATATTTTCTGTAGAATTGGTTTCCACCCCCGCTGTCCTCAACAATATTAAGCATTTCCAAGTCTTTTAGGATGATCGACACATTCTAGCTTTTCTTGCTAATTCTGGTGCTTTCAAGGAGCAGATCATGGATGAAGAGGATAGATTAGATGCTACCGATGAAGATGGGGATGAAGAAATTATTAATTTTCCTACAAACATCATTCCCAAAGGTATGGTCACTCTAGAGAGGCTTTTTCATTCTGATCTCAAGATAAAAGAAAGATTGACAATGTATTCGGATGCTAGAAAATATGAACCACATAATATTGGTTCGGAAGGTCAAGAGAAGATAGTGTACATTGGGAAGATTTGTACTGCCATTGATAGGGAGAAAATTCTACAAATCTTAAAAGAATGCATTGATGTTATAGCATAGGGATACTAAGATCTAAAAACATTTGATACATATATTATCACTCATGTTATACCTTTGAAACCCAATATAGAACTGTTCAGCCAGAAGTAATGACTGGTCAATTCATTGATAGAACCCCTAATTTTCAAGGAAGTTTGAAAGCTACTCGCTGCTAGGATTATTTTCCTAGTATGTCACTCCACTTGGGTTGCCAACCTAGTGTCGGTGAGGAAAAAGAATGGGGAAATTCGACTTTGTGTTGATTTTTATAACCTCAAGAAAACATCTGAAAAAGAAAATTACCTGCTCCCTTCCTTGGATGAGGTTCTACAAATTGTTAATGGTTCACAAATGATGTCATTCCTTGATGGTTATTCTGGATATAACAAATTTTTGGTGAACCATGAAGACCGCATGAAAACAACATTCACTACAAAGTGGGGGACTTATGCATGTCACAGGATGCCATTTGGGTTGATTAATATTGGAGCAACATTCCAGAGAGAAATGGATATAGCTTTCAAAGATTTGATTGGAAAATGCATTATAATATATATGGATGACCTGACAAAATTCTCCAAAGTCAAGGGAGATCACTCGAACGACCTTCACAAAGCCTTAGAAAGATGTTGACAATATGGGATATCTCTTAATCCCAAAAAGTGTGTTTGGGGTGGTTGAAGGGAAGCTCCTTGGTCATGTAATCTCTGGAAGAGGGATATCCATAGACCCAGGTTGAGTGGAAGCACTGTTAAAATTGTAGTTGCCTGGGAGTAAAAAGGAGATGAGATATTTCTTTGGGAAGATCACTTTTGTCAGAAAATTTATCACTGGATTCGTAGAGATAGTCAAGCCATTGAATAAAATAATGAAAAAGGATGCTTAGATTGAATGGACTACTAAATCAAGAGAGGCCTTTTCCTAGATTAAGAAGTCTATTGTTGAAGCCCCTATACTAACTAGTTTTGACTATACTTTGGCATTTTATATATATTCTTTTGCCTTGTTGCATTTAGGTGCCATTGTTCTGAGACAACGACAAGCAGGGGATGTGAAACCCATCACATTCATGAGCTCCCCTTTTAATAATGCTGAGGTGACATATTCTACTCTTGAGAAATAGGATTTTTCTTTGGTAAGATCAGTTAAGAAATTTAGACACTATATCTTGAGGAGCAAGATATACACAATTGTGTCGGATCAAGGAGCTAAGTCACTACTTATGCAATCAGAGTTGGGAGAATGTTGGGGGAAATGGATGTCTATTTTACAAGAGTTTGATCTAGAAATGCATCCAATGAGGTTAGGTAGAGGCCAGGGTCTATCTCAAGCTATGGCGACTGATATCCCTCAAATCCAGTGTTAGCAGTATACGTTGCAGTCATTCACTCAGGACCCATGGTACACCGATTTGGTTTTCATCTTACTGAATAATAGGTGTCCTTAGGGTTTGAAAACCACACAAAGATGAGCTTTAAGGCTCAAAAGTGCTAATTATATGATCAAGGATTTGACACTTTATAGGAAGAACTACCAAGGTATTTACCTTCAATGTCTTGATCATCATGAAGCCCGTAAAATGATCGAGGAATTTCATGGGAAATATGGTACAAGCCATGGGTTAGCAGATGCTAGTCCACCTCAGATTTTGAAGGTTGGATACTACTGCCCTAGTATTTTTAAACATACTCATGAACATGTTCGTCATTGACATACATGCCAAACTGCAGCTTCCAGAGAAAGGAATCTCGCCATGCCTCTCGAACCAATTTTTTAGGTGAAACCATTTGCCCGATGGGCATTAGATTTCATAGGTGTCATTAATCCTAATTCATCTGTAGGAAACAAGTTCATTCTCATAGCAATGGATTATTGCACCCGATGGATGAAGACCATAACATGTAGGAATGCTACTGCAGAGGTCGTTCTGAAATTCATTGATGAATACATCGTCACCAGGTTTGGTATTCCATTCTCTCTGGTATGTGACAACGGCCTTGCTTTTACTTCAGCACAATTAATGCAATGGTCATATGAGTACAAGGTAGCTATGAAATTTTCATCTAATTATTACCCACAAGGAAATGGAGTAGCTGAAACCATGAATAAAAACATTTTAGATGTTATTAAAAAGCTACTTGAGAGAAACCCTAGGGATTCACACAATCAATTGAGGTATGCCTTATGGGCTGACTGCACCAAAGTTAAAGTTGCCCTAGGGGCTTCTCCATACTACCTTGTCTATGGCCAAAACCATGTTTTTTTGGTCAATTTACAGATGCATGTCCTTCAGCTAATGAAAGATCTTGAAATTGAGGTCCTGGTAGAGGTTCCTCTCCTGAATCTATTAAAACTTGATGAGAAAAGGATAAATACCCAGTAACACTTCTCTAAGCATCAAGAAGATGTTAAGTGATGGTTTGATAAAAGAGCCAAGGTGAAAGCTTTTTGGATTTCTAACTTAGTTCTGTTATGGGACAAGGCTAAAGAGAAGAAGGGTGATCACCATAAGTTTGAGAATTTATGGTTAGGTCCTTATCGGATTACTAGAATTTTAGGAGAGAACACTTTTAGGTTGAGCTCTTTGACAAGAGAACTTGTACCATTGCCCATCAATGGTCATTTCTTCAATCATTATTTTGATTAACTCTCAGAGGAGCTTGATCTTTTGTACTATAGTAGTTTATTTGTTTTATTTTCTTTGTTGCGTGTTTCCAATTTTTGCTACATGATTGTTTTCTTAGGTTTGTTGGTTTTCATTTGTTTGTTTCATTTTTCTTTGTTGGGGTACATGTTTGTTCTCAAGGACTCTAAAGGATAGGTGTTCTTCACATAACAAGTTGTCAAATTTGAGAGACTTCGACTCTTTTCTCTTTATAGCTTCATTATTATTTGGATAATCTTGAAATATTTGTCTACACTCGTCCAAGGTGATATATAATGGTTTAAATATGATTAGAGTTCTTGACTCTCAATTGGAAAAGGAGAACTTGATTACTCATCATTACCATCACACTAATTTACATCAGAAAAATTTGTAAGGTATCAGATGAACTTGTTTCCAAGTGAAAAATCAGAAGTCAAGATGTTTCACATCGTCCACCATGGCTCTGAACCTAGTAATTGGACTTTAATGTTTGAAAGTTGCTTAAAGGTTACAATGAAATAATCCTTCTATATTCTATGAGAAAAATGATCTACCACAAGAAA